>NW_027506877.1:472500-490000 GCF_052324685.1 Brachyhypopomus gauderio | reverse complement strand
ATTGGTGTAATGATGGTGTAGGTGATAGTCTGTCCTCTGTGTAATGATGGTGTAGGTGATATACTGTACTCTGTGTAATGGTGGTGTAAGTTAGGGACTGTACTCTGTGTAACGATGGTGTAGGTGATAGATTGTACTCTGTGTAATGGTGGTGTAGGTGATAGACTGTCCTCTGTGTAATGGTGGTGTAGGTGATAGACTGTACTCTGTGTAATGATGGTGTAGGTGATAGATTGTACTCTGTGTAATGGTGGTGTAGGTGATAGATTGTACTCTGTGTAATGGTGGTGTAGGTGATAGTCTGTACTCTGTGTAATGGTGGTGTAGGTGATAGACTGTACTCTGTGTAATGGTGGTGTAGGTGATAGACTGTACTCTGTGTAATGATGGTGTAGGTGATAGATTGTACTCTGTGTAATGGTGGTGTAGGTGATAGATTGTACTCTGTGTAATGGTGGTGTAGGTGATAGTCTGTACTCTGTGTAATGGTGGTGTAGGTGATAGACTGTACTCTGTGTAATGGTGGTGTAGGTGATAGACTGTACTCTGTGTAATGATGGTGTAGGTGATAGACTGTACTCTGTGTAATGGTGGTGTAGGTGATAGATTGTACTCTGTGTAATGATGGTGTAGGTGATAGACTGTACTCTGTGTAATGGTGGTGTAGGTGATAGACTGTACTCTGTGTAATGGTGGTGTAGGTTAGGGACTGTACTCTGGGTAATACTAGTGTCAGTGAGAGAATATACTCTTGTAATAGAGAAAATTACAAGAGCATAGACTCTAGTACTCTGGGTAATACTGTGGTAATACTCTGTACTGTGGGTAATGGTGGTCAATGCTCTCCCTAATTCTCCCTCTCAGCACTCTTGCCTTCTCCATTTCTCTTATTATCATATTTCTCTTTTCATTTCTCCCCACTTGGTCATTGAAATTGGTGTGTGTGTGTGTGTGTGTGTGTGTGTGTGTGTGTGTGTGTGTGTGGGTTGGGAGTTGTTGTTTACACTTCTTTTCAGTCAGATTTACTATTTTTTTTCGATGACACAACTTAATAAAATGTCTGTTTCTCTCTCTCTCTCTCTCTCTCTCTCTCTCTCTCTCTCTCTCTCGCTGTCTCTCTCTCTCTGTTTCTTTCTCCATGTCTCTCTCTCTGCCTCAGCATTTTCGAGGTGGTCCTGTACTAATGACCCAGTATAACAGACACTTTGTATGAATGAGACTCTGGTAGTTGCACAGTATGATTATAATTACAGGTGCATCAGCACAATACCGCCAATCATAATTATTCTCTCACATACAGTCACATACATATATGTCACAATGGACCGAAAAGGATTAATATAAATCCTGTGAAATGTATATAATATATATATTCAGAGAAAACAAAGAAAGAGACAGTGATGACCAGAGAAATAGGACATTTTGAACAGAGGGTCTTCATCAAGGCAAAGTCCCTTAATGAAGCACTTTGCTTGCACAGCTGATGACCTCTGACCTCTGTGTGTGTATATATATATATATATACACACTCATTCCAGTGGTATTTAAAAGGCCGATTTCATGTCTGTTGACTGGTGTTTTCCTTCCTCTTTTTTCCCTCTTCTCTCCTCTATAACTTCTCCTCACTCAAGCAATAGTTCTGTCACAGCTTGAACATCTGAAGCACAGATTCAGCCATGCCTCATGTGGGTGTGTTCTTCCTGTCTCCAGTCTGAAGGGCTTGACAGTAGAGCAAAGGCAGACAGAAGGTGGATGTGTAGTCAAGCTAATTTTCCTTGTTTTTCCTTTCATTTTAAATAGATGTTTGTTTGAATTTTCTGAGGTCTCAAGGGATGGTTGTTGACACTGCCGACAGGCCTTGTTGGGAGAGATCACAGACGTCAGCTATCATAATTCAGTTTTTGAACGGCGGCAGTTGACTTGATTCATGTTAGAAGGCTCTAGAAGGTTTTGCGAAGTGTCAGAAAGCTCTGGAAGGTTCTGGAAGTTTAGGTGTAAGAGCTGAATTGAAAGAAGCCACCTTGACTTTCCTCTGTAGGTCACTATGGCTCGACCTCGCACACGCACACGCTACACTAAGGCAGCACACACAGAACGCAGGCCTTCAGAGTTCTTTGGGGGGGGGGGGGGGGTTTCACACCGTTTGTTTGAAGCAGAAGGCCAGATGATGCCAGAGATAGCCGGTGGTTTGTTTACTGACCCTGAAAGTGTTACTGCTCTCCTTCTGCAGATTCGGGATTCGGGGGGGTTAGTCTGATTCTCCTCGCTGTTCCCCCCTGGCAAACTGGAACCTCCACCCCCACTGCTAGTTGCCTGTGAGCCTGCCGGGTGTAAGATGGAGTTCCTCTGCCTGGTTGTGCCTCCGAGCGACCACGCGCTGCTGTCTGTGGACAAACTCCTGCTGTATGAGCCAGTTATTCTTCATCCTTTACTTTCGTCCCTAGGAAAACAGGCAGGACAGAAAGACTGCAAGTCCTGTTCTTTTAAGGCCCCTCATTTCATTACTCTTTCTTTCCTTTAATAGCAGTGGTCATGCATGACTACAGGAAGACAATGGCTTCCAGTTATGCTCCATATATTTCCATAATGTATGAAAATTAAGAAGAAATACAGAGGATTACGGTTCAACTTTCTATATTACTCATTTCAAGCTGGGAAAATCTCCATGATTTTTTAATTGAGTTTTGACATATCCCTACACAACAGTACAGTTTAGCACAATCATGAACTTAATTTACAGTTCGGTGTAATTTTAATGCCCTTTTTTTAAATGCCAGTGACACAAAACGTCTAATCCGCAGAGGCCCTTTAATTACTTCAGCATTCAAACCATGACTGGTGTCCTTCTGCTGTGGTGTGAAGGAATATGGCCGCCAATATCTCGTCTTGAGACAGCCATGCTGGTGTTAAACCCATCGCTGCAGGGCTTTAGGGTAAAATCAGAGCCTTTCCTCTTAAAGGGGCATTTTGTGATCCGTGCTGGTTCACATGCTTTGTGATCTTTTAACAACGGTTTGCAAAACATTTCATACAGATTATTAACCTGCAAATACCATAATGGGGTCAACAGTTGTAACAGTGAGTTACTGAACACCTTTACCTTAAGAATTTATAGTCATTTGTCCAACCACATTATGTAAAGTGCTGTTTTTTAAATGCAAATTAAACTGCAAAAATGTTGGGAATCAGACTTACAGATCAGTCTTTCAGCTGACTATGTAGGATTAAACATAGTTTAAAATTACAATGCATAGTAGAACAGAAGTAGACAATAACCATCAGACTATAGACCTGTATAATAATAGTGTGCTGACCTGTATAATAGTAGTGTACAGACCCGTATAATAGTAGTGTACAGACCTGTATAATAGTAGTGTACAGACCTGTATAATAGTAGTGTGCAGACCTGTATAATAGTAGTGTGCAGACCTGTATAATAGTAGTGTACAGACCTGTATAATAGTAGTGTGCAGACCTGTATAATAGTAGTGTACAGACCTGTATAATAGTAGTGTACAGACCTGTATAATAGTAGTGTGCAGACCTGTATAATAGTAGTGTACAGACCTGTATAATAGTAGTGTGCAGTCAGGCCCATTGAACTCTTTAGAGGAAGTGAAATTAATAAGTAGACACTTCTGTAGTTTGGCTGTATGGCTGTTGTGTATGTCAGTATGTACTCGTCCTGGTGATATTTTGGAGAGTTCTACATTAGCAAAATGACAGATGATCTGACCAATGAAATATTGGTCCATGTCAGTATTTTGACATTATGGCATTATTAGTAAAATATCACTATCTATGTATATACTATCTTAGCCTACTAACTTCTACAACTACAAGCTAGACAGCTACAAGCTAGACAGACAAACCTAACTGAAAAGCCTTTTTCAAGGTTACCCTTTAATGAAAGTCTCACAGTAACTCGGCGAGACCTATAGAAATGTTAGAGAGAAGGGAAAAAAGTTCTGTACGTAGTTTCCGTAAGACTATGAGAGGTATGCTTGTCTAACACCTAGTTCTGTACGTAGTTTCCGTAAGACTATGAGAGGTATGCTTGTCTAACACCTAGTTCTGTACGTAGTTTCCGTAAGACTATGAGAGGTATGCTTGTCTAACACCTAGTTCTGTACGTAGTTTCCGTAAGACTATGAGAGGTATGCTTGTCTAACACCTAGTTCTGTACGTAGTTTCTGTAAGACTATGAGAGGTATGCTTGTCTAACACCTAGTTCTGTACGTAGTTTCTGTAAGACTATGAGAGGTATGTTTGTCTAACACCTAGTTCTGTACGTAGTTTCTGTAAGACTATGAGAGGTATGCTTGTCTAACACCTAGTCTGCAGCAAACAGCCCGCTGATATGGTCAAGTGTAGCTGATATGGTCAAGTGTAGCTGATATGGTCAAGTGTAGTTGAATTTTGAGAATTGCAGGGCCAGATTTTTGGAATTTAAGGTGATGGAAAAGGAGGTGGAGTTAGGGGAGGGGGGGGCATAATCACCACTGTATAGTCGTTAATGAACCAGCGATCTTCTAGAAGGTGTGGGTCTTCTAGAAGGTGTGGGTCTTCTAGCTTCCTCATTGTGCATGCTGTGTGTCTTCAGTGTGGATCTCACAGCGCCTGCAATGTGGAGGCCAGGAGGCCTACAGACATCGAGAGAACCAGCACTTCAGCAGACCGAGGTCAAAGGGCTGCTGCTGATGGCATTACCGCTGCAGGAGACCTTGAGGTCAAAGCACTCCTGGTGATGACACGGCCGCTGCAGGAGACTGTGGTCCAAGCACTGCAGCTAATGCTATGATTTACGCTGCATCATCAACAGTCTTCCTACTGAACAGAAGAGGCAGTGCTAGGGTCAACACGGCAGGCTTACCAACAGTCCTCAGTGAGTAAATGAAAGCTGAGCTGGGGTTTGATCAGCCTTACTAGGGGTGTTGTCTTCTTCTCTTGTCTAATTACACCTTGCAGTAGCCTTTCTGAAGAACGGAGTGATCTTCTAAAGCACAACAAAGAAAACAGCTCATTATCACCTAACAAAGAGAAAAGGACCCGTAATTGTACACATCAAATGCGGTTTTACAACACTGTTGTCCCGTAATGAACTGTAGAAACCAGGCTCCCAGAGAACGTTCTCATAATCATGTTCTGGTTTGGTTTCTCTTCCTTTTACCTAAAGCTAAATGCTGTGTTCAGATGGAGACACTGCGTTCAGATGGAGACACTGCGTTTAGATGGAGACACTGCGTTCAGATGGAGACACTGCGTTCAGATGGAAACACTGAGTTCACACTGAGGCACTGCGTTCAGATGGAGACACTACGTTCAGATGGAAACACTGAGTTCACACTGAGGCACTGCGTTCAGATGGAGACACTACGTTCAGACTGAGACACTGCGTTCAGATGGAGACACTACGTTCAGATGGAGACACTGCGTTTAGATGGAGACACTGCGTTCAGATGGAGACACTGCGTTCAGATGGAGACACTGCGTTCAGATGGAGACACTGAGTTCACACTGAGGCACTGCGTTCAGATGGAGACACTACGTTCAGACTGAGACACTGCATTCAGATGGAGACACTACGTTCAGACTGAGACACTGCGTTCAGATGGAGACACTGCGTTCAGATGGAGACACTACGTTCAGACTGAGACACTGCGTTCAGATGCATACACTGCGTTCAGATGGAGACACTGTGTTCAGACTGAGACATTGCGTTCAGATGGAGACACTGCGTTCAGACGGAGACACTGCGTTCAGACTGAGACACTGCATTCAGATGGAAACACTGCATTCAGACAGCAATATGGCATTCAGACTGACACTTCAACCCATACTGAATTACTGAATTCCATACTGAATTACTGAATTCCATACTGAATTAACACAAACTACTATCATTGCCGAGGGAGATCTGGACGCACATGCTGTGAATTCTGTTAGGGGTCGGGAAGGTCACACTGATTTTATTTTTCTCCATGTTCCCTGGTGCTTCACATCATCCTCCGAAACAGAAGGAGCACATCTCCTCCGTGTATCCAGGCCTTCAGGGTGAAGGGTGGCGTTGATTATTTGAGTAACGAGCCTGGATGACCTTCTTCTTGACCTTCATGTACAGATTACAAAACAAAAGACGAACGGAGCCAAACACTGGTTCCTGTTTATAGTTGATGAGTTAACATTTATTTAATGTTTGTTTTGGTGGTTTTCATTCACTCTAGTCTCTCAGGTTCCCATTATAAACTTCTGGAGAGGTCCAGCAGGAATTGGTTTTGAAATACGTTTCATCCTAAATACCTGAAATCCCAAACGTTCCTCTCATTTTTCTTCTTCTTGAATGTTCTTTATGTTCTTTGTTGAAACTGTGTTCAGTTATTCTGCTTGGCAGTTATTCTCTGTGAAGACAGAACAAATCTGTTCAAGACACTTATAAGAAGCTAGTTTCTTTTTCTGGCAAGAAAATAAATAATTTGTTCCTTCTGTAGTCACAATCTTCCTCTTTCTTCATTGCATTTCCTGCGCATCTATCCTTTCTGATTCAGGGTCACATTTCTTGCCAGCAATAATAGAATCCCCAATTTGTGCCTTGATTCTTGAAGTGTTCCAGGTGAAAAAAATTAATTGGTGATATTTGTTTGAACCACTGGATCAAACATGTCCTCCTCATAAGAATGTTAATGAGGCAGGTCTTTTTTCCCTTCCCTTTGGAAAGAGTGCTGTAGCCTCATCAAAAAGATCACCATGCTTTAAAAAAGAATTAAAGCCGCATTTCTTTTTTTTAATTAATTTGAGCTTTTTTCCCCCCTTGGTGTATCAAGAAAAGGCAAAGTTGTTCTACTCATGTAAATGTGTGAGATGGACTACAGGCTTATGGGAAAGAGTAAAACTGAAGTGATGACAGAGGCCTTCGTCTGGGCCGCAGTGCTGTGGGGAACTCCTGCGTTCAGCATGACGAGTGTGGGAACAGCCAGGCCTTTACTGTCTTATCTTCTTGCCAGCAACAGGCTGGGTGTATGCTCCACCACCACACTGCCACGTAGACGTGTGTGTGTGTGTGTGTGTGTGTGTGTGTGCTTGTGTGTGTGTGTGTGTGTGTGTGTGTGTGTGTGTGTGTGTGTGTGTGTGTGTGTGTGTGTGTGTGTGTGTGTGTGTGTGCGTGTGAGTGTGTGTGTGTGATCGACCGGTCTACACTATGCAGCCTTAATGTATCAGGCGTCTTACGTAATTCTGGTTTCCAGACGAGGCCTTGAAATGCTTAAATGACACTGCGCTTTGTTGCAGAGGGCC
Organism: Brachyhypopomus gauderio; assembly: GCF_052324685.1. Lineage (NCBI taxonomy): Eukaryota > Metazoa > Chordata > Actinopteri > Gymnotiformes > Hypopomidae > Brachyhypopomus > Brachyhypopomus gauderio. Next base: position 482,710 of record NW_027506877.1, on the reverse strand, counting down.
AGTCAGTCGTTGCTGTGATTAAGGTCTGTGTTGTTTGTGAGGCGACGTAAGGCCGTGTGTTCATTCTTCCTGTCTGTTCCCTCAGCCTCACGAGCAACAACCTACACATGTTTCTCCAGGAAGGTGCCACAGTCATTTCTTACATATATCCTGATTGTGCCTTGTAAATAGAAACGGTTATGTGGTTTTGTTTTGGTTGCCTGCCGCTCAGCCTTGTGTACACCCACACGAACATACTGTACACACACTGAATCAAAGGAAGTGGCTGGAAAACAGCCAATGGCACTTAGTTTCGTAGAAAAAAACCCCCCAATGGAAACAGTAGGGCGGGGAGACCGGCCAGCGCGGTGCACCGTGTCCTCCATAGTATCTCTATTACCAAAATCCATCGAATGGATTTGTCGACATGACAGTGTGAATGAGGAACACTCAGACCAGATGTGTTCGGGGCTTTGTTCACACCAGGACGCTAGACATTTAAACTGAACTCGAGTGCAAGAAAATGACAAACACACACTTTGTGTGTCACAAACGTTAATGGTGGAGTTCTACCTGTTCTACTTTTGTTTGTAGGAATTGTGTTGCTTTGTATGGGTTTCACATTATGTGTTTTTCTCTTAAGATGATGCGGATAACAGGCCCACAGTCTCCCAGCTCCATCAGAGAGAGGAAACTACCAACATGTTTCATTAAGCTATCAGCTATCAATCACGAGGAAATGTAGCGTACTAGACTACCGTCACTCTAACGTATTGAGTTGGCAGGTTCTAGCATGCGAGTAGAGTAACACCGTCAACGTGTGGTGCTGTAAATGTCTGTGAACTCCGTGAGGTGGGTGCGGTGTGGTGCCCCGAGTACTGAGTGTTCCTGGTCTTCTCTAGGCCAAGGTGAGATAAGGTGACGGCAGGCTCTCGATTTAAAAAAATGAAGCGTTGATAAGTCACCCCTTTCTTCCGTGGTGATTTTAAGCTCACTTGAGAGCCTTTAGCAGTAGCTCGCTGCCCACATGCCGAAGTGCTCAACGCAGCAGTGTGGGCATCGTGCGGTTCTGGCACGTGTAAACGTGGGCTGGCGTGTCCCTGAAGACACGCTTCAGAATCGCCCATCCTCTCCTGGTTCCTGTGGAGCAGGCATTTATTTCAAGAGGGTTTCTAGTGTTTTATGATTATTTATATTCAGACTGAATCATATAAAGCGTTAAAAGTTTTAAAAGTGCTTACCTCGTATTTCTGTATGGTTTGCTTATTTATTACCTTGCCATTTATCACATTAAAATAACATATATCAAAGTGAGCCAGGAAGATGTGGACAGAGAATTGTTCTGACAGCTTCTATTTCCCCCCGTAAATCCTGTTAGCATTCCACTTGATATTTACACTTGCACAAAAGTCCTGTGATAAATGAACAGCTGAAGATAAATATGGAAGATGACAGTGGAAAATGTCACCAAAAGGTAATGAAATTAATCTTTATATAAAATGATCCTGTCAAGTAATTCAATTAACCAGTTAATTACCAAATGATTAATCAAACCTTAGGGTGAAATTACATTTTCTTTGAAGGTTTCCCAATTTGCCAAGTTCCAAAATGCTTTAAAGGTCCCATTCAACTCAAATACAAGTGTGCCAAATAAACAACATGTTTTGATCCAGAACAAAGATCTTATATACCACTAGGAGAGTGGACAGAGTTAACCTTTTCAGTAGAGCGCACAACTAAAACAAACTAAAAACATCCAGCATTCTTGGTAATGTGTGTCATGTTATTTTCAAAAAGGAGTAATGACGACAAAATAAGTAATATTTTTGTGATGGAGAATGAATGAAACGTGTGTTTTGTTCAGTATAACATACTAAAATGGGATATAATAACTTATTATAAAGCAACCAGACCACAAAGGATACACTATATTATTATTATTATTACTATTATTATTACTATCATCATCATAGTAGTACTACTTACATTACAAGGTGTAATGCCACCATATGTTCTTCATGCCCAACATAAGAAATACCTTGGCTGTTATGACCTATGACCCGGAAGATCTTGTGTTGGTTTAAATTGAAGCACTCCTTAAAGGAGCTACACATGTTTTCTTCCTGCAGTTTGTACCAGAAGTGTAAACACGGACAGTTTCTTGCCAGGTCCGTTTTGAGGTATGCTCTTATTGATTATTGCCTTATCTCCCTAATCCTGTTCTCACTCTCCGCACAGTGGCCTAACTTAGCTGAGACCACGGCCAAGTTCTAATTATACGGGTGTCATTGAATGTCAAACTGAGAACGTGATCAAATGTGTTAAATGAGTCGATGGTCCATCAACCAGAAAAAGGTCAATGAAAGCCTCGCACTACTTTAGCTAAAATCTCCACACTGACTTGATCAATGTCTTTTATTTCCATACTGGTCTTAGGTTTGCTTCAGTCCGTCTTTCACATATCAGTCCGTGGAAGATTCTAGATTGCCCATTTGCTCCACGTCCAACCACTCTGGACATACAGGATAATGTCTAAATAGAAAAGGTGAAATCTGAGTTCACGAGGGTATCGAGGGAGAGCAGACAGGAGAGGAGATGAGCTGATGAGACGGGTTGATTTTTGGGTGTCTCAAGGCTTGTGTCCCTCGTGTCCTCTTAAGGAAGTGGGTTTCATGCGAGAGCTCCCTCCCCTCACCCCTATTTCAGACACTGATTAGGTAACACTAATGGGTGTCAGGACGTTGCTGTCGATTTCTTTCCATAATGATGTCACGATCAGGTGCCATACCTCTCTCTGTATTCCATTTGTCCTACGGTCACAGAGAGAGGGAGAGAGAGAGAGAGAGAGAGAGAGAGAGAGATGCCCAAGTGTTAAAGACACACCAGGTCATCTGTTTTCAGCCTTGACAGGGTAATTCTATGACATGGATCCCTGGTTTTGCAGTCTCGTCTCAGTGGGAGAACCACTTCAGCATGGAGAGACCGCCACTGTAGAGACTTCCATCATGAGGCACCAGAGAAATACTCTTATTAAAGTTTCTTTTTGCTCATCAATCCCTTTGCATGAGCACACCAACTGGCCCCTGGTCAGCGATTATTTCTTCTGTGGCATAAAAAAATGCTTTTTGCCTAAAATGTTAATTAAAAACACCAATTAAAACAAGCACATTGGTGTTAATTGGAAACGCAGAGTGCACAAGTACGTACGATCGTGTGTTTGCAGTAACAGGTTGTGGGTCTGTGGTGGTATGTAGCATCTCACACAAGGGTGTGACTTCATAGTAAATGTGATTCTGTAGCATTCTTGTAAGCATCGCCACAAGGTACTTGAGATGACCCTCTCATGATGGAAAAGGCAATTAGGTTCCCTTTCTCTCGTTTTCTCCCTGTCTTTCTAAGCCTCTCTTTCTCCTGCAGTAATAAAAGAAAAAAAACCCTAAGGAGAAAGCTTGTAAGGGAAAACTTTTCATCTGTAAAGTTTCACAGAATATCAATTGCCATGCTGCAGGAATGGTGAGGGTGAGTGTGAGTGAGACAACGGGAGGTCTTTGTTTATTGCTTGCTCAAAAAATGCCTCATAGTTCAAAGTCATTACTAAAGGAGATAGATAGATCAAGAGAGAGAGAGAGAGAGAGAGAGAGGATCTTGCTGATCAAAGTGGTTGTAGGTGTTTTGGATGTCAGCTACTGGTCAGTGGAAGGTTTGATAAAGATGAGGAGGAGGTTTCAGTTCAGTGACTGGAAAAGAAGTGAAGACAGTTTGCAAAGTTTGCATGTCTGTTCCTCCTCAGCTCAGACTCATCTTTAGAGAGGGAACAGTCATTCTCCTCAGCTCAGACTCATCTGTAGAGAGGGAACAGTCATTCTCCTCAGCTCAGACTCATCTTTAGAGAGGGAACAGTCATTCTCCTCAGCTCAGACTCATCTGTAGAGAGGGAACAGTCATTCTCCTCAGCGCAGACTCATCTGTAGAGAGGGAACAGTCATTCTCCTCAGCGCAGACTCATCTGTAGAGAGGGAACAGTCATTCTCCTCAGCTCAGACTCATCTTTAGAGAGGGAACAGTCATTCTCCTCAGCTCAGACTCATCTTTAGAGAGAGAACAGTCATTCTCCTCAGCTCAGACTCATCTGTAGAGAGGGAACAGTCATTCTCCTCAGCTCAGACTCATCTTTAGAGAGGGAACAGTCATTCTCTTCAGCGCAGACTCATCTTTAGAGAGGGAACAGTCATTCTCCTCAGCTCAGACTCATCTGTAGAGAGGGAACAGTCATTCTCCTCAGCTCAGACTCATCTTTAGAGAGGGAACAGTCATTCTCTTCAGCGCAGACTCATCTTTAGAGAGGGAACAGTCATTCTCCTCAGCGCAGACTCATCTGTAGAGAGGGAACAGTCATTCTCCTCAGCTCAGACTCATCTTTAGAGAGGGAACAGTCATTCTCCTCAGCGCAGACTCATCTGTAGAGAGGGAACAGTCATTCTCCTCAGCGCAGACTCATCTTTAGAGAGGGAACAGTCATTCTCCTCAGCGCAGACTCATCTTTAGAGAGAGAACAGTCATTCTCCTCAGCTCAGACTCATCTGTAGAGAGGGAACAGTCATTCTCCTCAGCTCTTCCCTGCTGTGTTATATAGATGACTGCCACCCTGAAACCAGTTCAAAAGGTGTGTATTGGGCTCTCTGGCTAATTTATCATTGTCAGATATATTAGGTCAAGTCCATGCAGGAATGCATTGATTTTAATGGATTTATAGTTTTGATATGTTCACCCCCAACTATGTATGATATTATGCAGCACATATGTATGAGTTGGATGCTTGGGGGTTGTAGTAGAATACTTCTTCACCGGGCTGGTACAGTAGGTGTCTGTAACTCACCGGGCTGGTACAGTAGGTGTCTGTAATTCACCGGGCTGGTACAGTAGGTGTCTGTAACTCATCTACTGTACCACTCTAGCTTAGTGACTCTGTATTATCTTTTTATTATGTGTCAGGATGATACATCCATAACCTCTTCCCTCCTCCTCTTCCTCTGTCTCTCTCTCTCTCTCTCTGTTGCTCTGTCTCTATCGTGGTGTAGAACCTAGTGAAGATTCCTTCTTAAGTATACAGGGAGAGAGAGAGATACAGGGATACAGAGAGAGAGACATGGATAGCTGTTGTTGGCAGGTTTGAAGTGGCCACGGTCTTTGTGCTCAGCCTGGTGCCCGACACACTGTCTCTCCTTTGCATACTAACAGAGTCCGGCAAAATGCATCATTCATGACCGAGGTCTGGACAGTGAGCACCATGCCTGACCTAGCAGGAGCACTCCAGTGTAGGACAAGAGCACTCCAGTGTAGGACAGGAGCACTCCAGTGTAGGACAAGAGTACTCCAGTGTAAAGCAGGAACACTCCAGTGTAGAGCAGGAGCACTCCAGTGTAAAGCAGGAACACTCCAGTGTAAAGCAGGAACACTCCAGTGTAGAGCAGGAGCACTCCAGTGTAGGACAAGAGCACTCCAGTGTAGGGCAGGAGCACTCCAGTGTAGGACAAGAGCACTCCAGTGTAGGGCAGGACCACTCCAGTGTAGGACAAGAGCACTCCAGTGTAGGGCAGGAGCACTCCAGTGTAGGACAAGAGCACTCCAGTGTAGGGCAGGAGCACTCCAGTGTAGGACAGGAGCACTCCAGTGTAGGACAAGAGCACTCCAGTGTAGGACAAGAGCACTCCAGTGTAGGGCAGGAGCACTCCAGTGTAAAGCAGGAACACTCCAGTGTAGAGCAGGAGCACCCCAATATAGGGCAGGAGCACTCCAGTGTAGGACAAGAGCACTCCAGTGTAGGACAAGAGCACTCCAGTGTAAAGCAGGAACACTCCAGTGTAGAGCAGGGAGCACTCCAGTGTAGGACAAGAGCACTCCAGTGTAGGACAAGAGCACTCCAGTGTAAAGCAGGAACACTCCAGTGTAAAGCAGGAGCACCCCAATGTAGGGCAGGAGCACTCCAGTGTAAAGCAGGAACACTCCAGTGTAGGGCAGGAACACTCCAGTGTAGAGCAGGAACACTCCAGTGTAGAGCAGGAACACTCCAGTGTAGAGCAGGAGCACCCCAGTGTAGGACAAGAGCACTCCAGTGTAGAGCAGGAACACTCCAGTGTAGAGCAGGAACACTCCAGTGTAGGGCAGGTATAGCAGGAGGGCACCACCCAGGGTTAAATCTCCTCAACCTGAGGAAAAGCTTTTCAGCCCATAGAAAATCACCATCACTGGCTTCTCTCTCTTTCTCTCTTGCTACATCTTGGTTTGTGCACGCACACACACACACACACACACACACACACACACACACACACACACACACACACACACACACACACACACACACACAGAGTCACACATGCACAGACATGCATGCATACAGACTGACAGCAATTTATGATGATACTATAATGTCTCAGCTGTGTCATTTACTCCATCTGAAAGGTGCTCAGGGCTGTTTGAAATGCCATCTCAGTCCACGGCTCCGTGCCGCCTGTAAAAGCGACTCCAACGTGGAGTCACCGGCACCAAAGCCACCACAATTTGGTCTGAACACGGCTCATCGTGATAAGAGTACAGCTGTCAATCACACATCCTCGGCCACACCTCCCGCCACTGTAGCTCACCTGAGAAGAAGTCTCTAAACCAAGTAGCCACACGGCAGTGGTAGTTGGCTGAAGACTAGCCAACGATTTCTCTTGAAGAGGTATGTTAATTTTTGGTTGTTGCTATGGTGATGAGGTATGACCCAGATCAGAGGTGTCCTGTTTTATCCACATTGGGGCGCCGCATGGGACTGTGCTTCTCATCAAGCCACTCAACCCCCCCTCAATAGTTCAGCTAAATAACACACTCAGACCATTCAACCCCCCTCTGTGGCTCAGCCAAATATTGTTTAGCTGAACTACAAGATAACTAGCTAACAAGATAACAAGCTGTGGACCAAGCTGACGATAGTAATCTTGGTTGATGACAGTTCAGGTTTGAGACAGGCTGTTTGGGGGGCTGTTCATAGCACCAGATGACATAGGCTGTTCAGGCTGTTTTAGGGGCTGTTCGTAGCACCAGATGACAGGCTGTTTGGGGGGCTGTTCGTAGCACCATATGACACAGGCTGTTCAGGCTGTTTGAGGGGCTGTTTGTAGCACGAGATGACACAGGCTGTTTGGGGGGCTGTTCGTAGCACTATATGACACAGGCTGTTCAGGCTGTTTGAGGGGCTGTTCGTAGCACCAGAAACAGCAAGGCAGATGTTGCTGTCCTGCTAAGGTCATTTACAGCGCTGCTGTAACTTGTCCAATAACTTATATGTAATTAGATGCAAGAAACTTAGTTACTTTAAATGCTGCTTTGCTGAAACTGGATATTTCGCTGTTGGTCTGTGCCAGTGGAACTGTAGCCTGTTTTTTTTTTTTTGACAAACCACAGATCACCGCAGCAAGACTTTAAAATAACCCTTTCTGCCAAAAGATAGTGAACTGGCTTAACAAGTAGGAAGTAGTGTAAATGTTGTCTGAGAATCCTAACCACCTTCACCAGCGCATTTGCTGACACTTCCTGGGAGAAGATTTGTGACATGAATATCTGAAGCAGTGATGGCGAGAGGTAAGAACTGGGTGGTCTCCTGGCTGGATCCCCTGATCACCAGCTGCCCACAGCCGTGGTGCAGTTAACATCTCCTCCAGCAAGCAGACGTCCTAACTGGCAACCTTGAGAAAACGTCAGTGCACTAGCGAAGCTTTGGAAGGAACAGTTCGGACCGCAGAAGCATACAGGGCCGAGTGTGACCTCTCGGACCGCTGGATCCACCTTCTGCAGGTGGAGCTCGGTGGTGCCTCTAATCCACCCAGCCATCTTCAGGAGGACTGTCTACTGGAGTCGGACCGTATAAAGGATGTCAGAAAAAGACAGATGATAAATAATTGAAGTCTGGAGGTGTTAGGGATGAAAGCCGGGTGAATTATGGATGCTGTCAGAAATGTGTTACCTCTTTTTTAGTTAAACGTTGAAAACACTCTGTTCTGTATGCTCTTGGACGCCCCTCCGTTCTCCTCTCTGTCTGTCTCGCTAACTCAACTGCAGCTATGTGGGAAATCAATAGCATGGAGCTTATCAGTGGCAGTCTGGCCTGTACCTGCTCCACCTCCCATCTTCTGTGCACTGAAGTCACGTGCCCTGCTCATCTGTACCTTGTGTTTTCTTCCATTGCTTTTCATCAAGGTTTTTCTTTATTCATATATGTGTGCAAGGGTGTGTGACCCTGCCATCTGACCCCTCCCCCCTGTGTGGTTTCTATCTATCTATCTATCTATCTATCTGTCTATCTATCTATCTATCTATCTATCTATCTATCTATCTATCTATCTATCTATCTATCTATCTATCTATCTATCTATCTATCTATCAGGGCTGGATGGGTGTCCATTTTTTTTCATTTTTATTTTTAGATACCACTGTTGTGAAGTCTAAGTGACTGGTATTTAGCCACAGTCTCTCAGCCACCTGTCTATTCAGTGAACACCCAGAACACAGCAAGGCGTGTGTTTGCAAGACAGGCATTCAGTCAAACACACACACACACACACACACACACACACACACACACACACACACACACACACCGGCAGACATTTACAAACAAATAAACCTCTACACTTTTCCATATCCGTATGTCCTTTCTCATAGATCTCACTGGAGTCATCAAACATGACTCTGGCTCACACATAGACACACACAGGTCTAGAGCTAAATGAACATTTAAGAATTACATAAACCATTCCCTGACGCTGTGCATACACACACTCACGCAGGCAGACTGACTACCTCACTGATGGTTATTTTGCCAGAAACGTTAGAGCCATCAGAAGATGAAAGCAAACCTATAATGACGAAGAAGATGGAGAGATGTGGGGAACGAATAGCTGTCATTAGAGGAACACACATTGGTCTGAGTCTAGTATGAAGAAGAATTTCATCTCACAACCTCGGTGTCGTGACCATTTAAGGGTCTTTAAGCCACCTTTGTCAGGGTTTCACTCTGCCAGAGCTATGGTGCTGGTCAGAGGTTTCACCTGCAGGGCTTGGAGTCTGGGCATGGTGTTGCTAGTACTGGTCTGGTTGAAGGTCTGGATGTTCTTTATCTCGAGGGTTGTGGACGGGGTGGGTCTCTTGGTATTGAACGCTCAGTAATGCTCCTTGTTAAGTTCTGGACGACTGGCCTGTATAGAGGAGATAGGAGCAGTGGGGAATATTCCCAGCATGCAAGAGTAAATGTGAATATGATTATAATACTGCAGCTGCTGCTCCCAGTGAGGAGGATGATGAGAATGAAGATGATGATGATGATGATGTCAATGATGATGACGGTTGACTGTGAAAATAAAGATGACAACAGTGATGGTTAATATTGTAGAAGCAGTGGGTGATCCAATGAGACGCAGTGAGACACAGTGATGGACGAGGGACAGGACACATGCCTTCAGGTGTCTCTCTCAGAACTTACCACTTCCTCCATCGTACTGCTCCCCTGGAGACTACACCTGCCAAAGCACATAAACACACAAGTACACACACACACACACACACACACACACACACGTGTGTGTGCCTGCCCACACACACACACACACACACAAAGTCACTACTGTGGCCCACAACTCCCACACACAACACACAGCCACTACTGTGGCCCACAACTCCCACACACAACACACAGCCACTACTGTGGCCCACAACTCCCACACACAGTCACTACTGTGGCCCACAACTCTCAACCACAACACAGAGTACAGTGCTGACAAAGGGAGAGAGGGATGAACAGGATCTTACTGATAGCCAAGAAGAAAGAGGGCAGGAAGGGGGTGACAGAGTGGATGAGTGCAAACAAGGGAAAGAGAAGAGAGAAAGAGAGAGAGAGAGAGAGAGAGAGAGAGAGAGAAAGAGAGAGAGAGCTGTTCTCTTGGGACGGTTTGCTGTCACTCTGTGTTGTGGTTGAGAGTTGTGGGCCACAGTAGTGACTGTGTGTGGGAGTTGTGGGCCACAGTAGTGGCTGTGTGTTGTGTGTGGGAGTTGTGGGCCACAGTAGTGGCTGTGTGTTGTGTGTGGGAGTTGTGGGCCACAGTAGTGACTGTGTGTTGTGTGTGTGAGTTGTGGGCCACAGTAGTGACTGTGTGTTGTGTGTGTGAGTTGTGGGCCACAGTAGTGACTGTGTGTT
>NW_027506877.1:460000-467500 GCF_052324685.1 Brachyhypopomus gauderio | reverse complement strand
CCATATCTAACAACGTCTACAATATCTAACCAAGTCTACCATATCTAACAACGTCTACAATATCTAACCAAGTCTAAAATACTTAACCATGTCTACGATACATAACCAGGTCTATGATACATAACCAAGTCTACGATACCTAACCAGGTCTACAATACCTAATCAGGTCTACAATACCTAATCAGGTCTACAATACCTAATCAGGTCTACGCTACCTAAACAGGTCTACGCTACCTAAACAGGTCTACGATACCTAACCAAGTGTAACGCAGCATACACTGCAGAGCGAGGAGGTGGACACAAACACTGAGGAAAGCGAGATACTGAACTCAAAGTTGAAGAGAAAAGCATAGGTCAGATCGTTGAGGAAGTCCGAACATGAAACATGTAGTGACATACTGAACAAAACAGAGTAATTAAAAATAAAGACAAGGAACGGTATACATCAACTAAACAAAACACGGGTAGAACGCAATACAAAGACCACAAACAAGATACATGAACAACGAAAGTGACAGGGCAGAGAACTAAACACTACTTACAACATGAAGACACGGAATGGCATGAGAATAGCAGAGAACAAGAAACAGCAATAAACGCAAGAGTACAGGAACACAATAACCGACACCGGACTAGGGAACCACAGGGACTATAAATACACAGAACTAATAGGAACTAACTAGACACAGGTGAGAACACTGACGACAGGGGCGTGACAGACAGAGGGAAACCATAGAAACCGGGTGGGATAAACAGGCAAGGAAAACACAGGCACGTGGAACAGGAGTGACAGCTACAAGAGTCTACAATATCTAACCAAGTCTACCATATCTAACGACGTCTACAATATCTAACCAAGTCTACCATATCTAACGACGTCTACAATATCTAACCAAGTCTACCATATCTAACCAAGTCTACCATATCTAACAACGTCTACAATATCTAACCAAGTCTACCATATCTAACGACGTCTACAATATCTAACCAAGTCTACCATATCTAACCACGTCTACAATATCTAACCAAGTCTACCATATCTAACGACGTCTACAATATCTAACCAAGTCTACCATATCTAACAACGTCTACAATATCTAACCAAGTCTACCATATCTAACGTCTACAATATCTAACCAAGTCTACCATATCTAACAACGTCTACAATATCTAACCAAGTCTACCATATCTAACAACGTCTACAATATCTAACCAAGTCTACCATATCTAACAACGTCTACAATATCTAACCAAGTCTACCATATCTAACAACGTCTACAATATCTAACCAAGTCTACCATATCTAACAACGTCTACAATATCTAACCAAGTCTACCATATCTAACGGCGTCTACAATATCTAACCAAGTCTACCATATCTAACGACGTCTACAATATCTAACCAAGTCTACCATATCTAACAACGTCTACAATATCTAACCAAGTCTACCATATCTAACGACGTCTACAATATCTAACCAAGTCTACCATATCTAACAACGTCTACAATATCTAACCAAGTCTACCATATCTAACCACATCTACCATATCTAACCACGTCTACCATATCTAACCACGTCTACAATATCTAACCACGTTTACCATATCTAACCACATCTACCATATCTAACCACGTCTATCATACCTAACCAAGTCTACCATATCTATCCAAGTCTATCATATCTAACCAGGTCTATCATACCTAACCATGTCTATCATATCTAACCACTGGCAAACTAAAATGTAATGTTCAGTACCAGAGAGTATGTCTGTCACCTTTCATTGGTGCAAATTGTTTACAGGCATCATTTTTGTCATTAATCATTTTTTCAAAATGTATTTGGTGGATGAACAGCCACCTTAAAATTGGCTTTCTGTCTAATAACAGTCGCTGAGACATGATGAGGATGAGGAAACACGCGTGATTTGTCATGGTGGGTCTGCTGCACTCATGGGTCAGGAAGAGCGATTACGCGCCTGCTTCAGTCGGGCCTGCAGGCCCAGGGGCGGCCCGGTGACTCCTCCCCACGGGGCCTGGCTGCTGGGGGGGCTTCTGGCTTTTGGTGAAGTTTTGGAAGTTTTGCGGTTCCAAGCAGTTTTGTCAAACTTTTCAGACATGAGACTCTGAAGAAGAGTTGTGGACTCAACTGGTTAAAGCATACAGACTCAAAATGGCTTCCGTTCTTCCAGTTACTTCAAGTTACTCTCTCTCTCTGTGACTCTGTGTGTGTGTGTGTGTGTGTGTGTGTGTGTGTGTGTGTGTGTGTGTGTGTGTGTGTGTGTGTGTGTCCACTTGCGCGTGTGCATTCAGGTGTTTCTGGTATCTCTCCATCCCACACACTCCCACACTGTCCGCACTGTCCCTCCATTTGTCACTTGTCCACCTCCTCTCCTCTCTCCTTCTCCCTCTCCTGCGTGTGTGTGTGTGTGTGTGTGTGTGTGTGTGTGTGTGTGTGTGTGTGTGTGTGTGTGTGTGTGTGTGTGTGTGTGTGTACCTGTGTGTGTTGGGTGTTGTTAGCCTGGGGTGATGTGTGTACTGTTGTAGTTTGGGCACTGTAGAGGGAATCAGTGTAGTCTGAGGGAAAGGTCATATGTGTCTCCTCAGTTAATTAGTTACTTTAAGCACACTGCCATCTCTCTCTGTCTGTGAAGGAACATGTAGGAAAACACTTTCTTGTCTCACAGAAACATTTCCAGTTGAATTTTCTGTTTTCACAAGGTAAAATTAAGATAGCTAATAGCACTTGCACTTACTAATAGCACAATTTGCTGAATTAGTTCAATTCAGTTCAATGTAATGGTGCTTTATTGGCATGACAAATATTCACATTTGTATTCCATAAGATTTGATGTAGAAATTAATATGATAAGCAAAATGTGGTCTAAATCAGTAAAATAATGAATGTATCTGCAAATAGCAGGGATCATTATTATTATTATTATTATTATTATTATTATTATTATTATTATTATTATTATTATCATTATTATTATTAGTATTATTATTAGTAGTATTATTATTGAATCTGTCTCACACTATCTCTTCTCTTTGTTCGGTATCTGAATGACAGTAATGCTGAAGTGTTTCATCATTCAAACAGCTGATAGTTTCACTCTCTTTATGTTCTAATAAAAACTTGAGGCCAGTGGTGTAAATAAAATCTTATAGGACATCCCCCCCCACAGACCCCTTTACAATACTCACTGTGTTGTCATAAAGCCATACACAGAACGGCATGAAAATCAACAAAACAAACACACTGTATAAATACTCAAGAGAAAATCGACAGAAAACAAGACAGATGAATGCTGTAACTGGGGGTGGGGGCTAAATAAAGCAGGATAGGGAAGAGAAAGAAAATCCAAACAGAACCTCATGGCACCGTTACCATAGGAGCAGGAACGAAAACAACAAAACAAACAAACCATCTTGGCACTCAGCACTGGGGGAGCAACAATGTTGGGGGGGGGGTTCCTCATACAGCCACAACAGCACCAACGTTTTGAAACATGGACTCCACAAGTCCTGTAGTGTCTGCAACCAAGACGTTACCATCAGGTCCTTGATCTCTTGAAAGTCGTGAGATGAGGCCTCCAAGGATCTGACTTGTTTTTCCAGTTCATTCCACCAGATGCTCCATCGGGCTAAGATCAGGGAGGTTTAGAGGCCAAGTCCGCACCTTGAACTCGGTCATGTTCCTCAAACTTTTCCTGAACATTTTTTTTTTTTTTTTGCAACGTGGCCGGGTGCTTCATCCAGTTGAACGAGGCCACTGCCGTTGGGAAACACCAGCACCGTGAAGGGTTGCACTTGGTCCGCAACGAAGTTTGGAAGACGATGCGTGTCCGAGTCCAGCAATGCCAGGATGGAAGGCTTCCCAGCAGAACCTTCCCAGAACACACACTCCTCCTCTCCTCCCGCAGTGCATCCAGGTTTCATCTCCTGCCCAGGGAGAGCGACACGCACATCCGGCCATCCACACAGTGCTTGAGAAAGTGTGATTCATCAGATCCGGCCATCTTCTTTCATTGCTTCAAGATTCAGTTCTCATGCTCATATGTGCACTGCCTGTGGATGAGGGCCCACGCGGACACTCTTACTGGCCTCCAGTACTCTGACTGGACTCCAGTACTCTTACTGGTCTCCAGTACTCTGACTGATCTCCAGTACTCTGACTGGACTCCAGTACTCTGACTGGTCTCCAGTACTCCCATACGCCAGTTACGTCTGGCCTGACTCCTCTTTCTCTCACAGCTGTTACCCTCTCATTATGCTACAGTAACTCTCCTGTGCCATTGAACCATACACACTTATATTTGCTCCCATCATGCATCAGTGAGCCTTGGCCAACCATGACCTTGACACTGGTTCACTGTCCTTCCTTGGACCATTTCTGATTGGTGCTAATCACTGAACATAATATATATATATATATATATATATATATATATATATATATATATATATATATATATATATATATATATATATATATATATATATATATATATATATATATAATATATATATATAGTGTTGATAAAATATAGACCTGAAGCATATCTAGTATAAAATATAATACAGTTTTGAGGGATATCTAGTGTAAATCTCATACAGACCTGAGGTGTGTGAACTGCAAATATAATGCAGACCTGATCAAATGTAGTGTGAAATATAATACACATCTGAGGCATATGTGATGTTAATCTAATACAGACCTGAGGTGCTTATTTAGTGAGGTGCATATTTATTTAATTATAATAGTAATAGTAAAAGTAATAAATACCTGTTGCATTGAGCAGGTAAAGAAACTCTGCATGAGCTTATAACATGTTCTTATAGTTGTTACCTATGTGTAGTTTTAGGCCATTATTGTCTAATGTCAATTAAAACACAAATATTTTGTGCTTGGTCATTTTAAATGAGTTCTGTTTTTTTATTCTGGCATGAATTGAGCATATTAACTTTTTTAATTAGACTTAATTTGACACACGCACACACATAGTTAAGGACATACTCACATTCACACACCATTACTACAGTAGTTGAGGCCAGGGCACATTTACCCTAATACGGTATTAAAATCTTAATATTCCAGAATGCCCAGATGTGACTGGTGTTTACTGCGTTCTGCGTGTTTACTGCGAAATGATTCTTCATTGAAGCTAATTGCCAGGCTCGTTAGGAGTCGTAGCAGGTGTGCAGGACAACACACGTGCATTATGGACAACACCATTATGAGACCCAAACCACAGCTGCACTGAGGGCCACTGGACTGGCTTCTCACTGTCTGCAGCATCTGGAGCATCTGTCTGTCTTTCCTGTGTTCACCTTCATGTTGTATGTGTGTGTGTGTGTGTGTGGGTGTGTGTGTGGGTGTGTGTGTGTATCGTGCATGCTTGCTATCACCTACCTGGCCATGTGACAGTGTGAACACTGTTCTTTCTCTACCACAGCAGGAGCAATGGAGGTGTGAATTACCTCTGGATACACACCCTTAGGAAACCTGCTGGTACAGAGAAAAATAAACAGTGCCTGGTCAGAGACAGAGAGAGAAAGATAGGGGGAGAGATAGGGGGAGAGACAGAGAGAGACAGATAGGGAGAGGAGAAAATGATGGATAGAGGGAAAGAGAAACCTTAAGTTCTAGAATCAATTTTGGTCAAATAGTGAAATATTCATTTTCACACTAGCAGGCAAAGAAGTGAAATATAGATCAGACTTTCATCTCCTCAGCAATTCAGAAGAAGTAATCTGACAAGAGCCATTCTAAAGGAGTCTGGAACCATTCTAGATGAGTCTGGAACCATTCCAGAGAAGTCTGGAACCATTTCAGAGGAGTCTGTAAGCACCTCACACCCCCTGAAGGATACACAGGTCCACAGCCTACTGTGAACAAATTCAAGCAACATTCTAATTGATTTTTTAAAAACAATTACGAGGAAAACACATTGTTTTCCATATTCATGTTAATTTACACGGATATTCAAATTGCGTTTTCTCCTGGGCCCTGTTGTGAGTTTCTAACAGGCAAATGATAACAGATTATCAAAAGGGAATTCACTCTGGCAGCATTCGCTGTAGTTGTACATCTCACTTAATAGCTGTTTTAAAGAGAGACGCCAGGAAAAGTGTCTGACGGAGCGATTCACTCCTGGGTGTTAAACATGAGGGCAAAAAGTCACATTAACGTCCCCTCATAATTGCATTGTCTTTCTTTATACTTAGTTTGCATGTCATTATAATAACTGATGAGCGTTCTGCCTGAGACGGGGCCCGACGTCTGGTTCTGACGCCGTAGCCCGGCAGCGTTGGCAGGAAGGCGGGATGAGCAGGTGCTGTGTGGGGCGGCGGGCCCGCTGTGCTCTGCCGTGACGTTCACCTTGCGAGGTGCACTTTGATTGACGACTGACACGGTCTCCACTGGCTGCCTACGTCTCATGAACCCGTCCTGCTCATTTTCTGGCATGAAGGAAAGGAACTCTAAAGTCTAACTGGATCATAAGTGTGGCTGATAACGAAGGGCTAAAGCTTTTAGTGATTAATCAGCACACTAGCCTGTGTTGAGTGAGGAGATGGATGGATTGGCTTTGTGGACAGATAATTGAACTGAAAGTTGGAGCAGATGTGCCTGAGGGTTACTAAAATCATGACAAATTACATCAGCCAAGGTCGTCAACCCCCCCCTCCCGCTTCCCTCTTCATCTCGTCCTCCATCTTGCTTGGTTTCCATTGATTGGGACTGCAGCACCTGGCCAGCTGCCGCCCCGCTGGGCCCTCAGCGCCGCTGGGCAGAAATGGCGGGAGGAATGCTTGGTGCATTTGGAGCCTTCGACCCGATCGAGCCCTTCCACACAACAAAGGCTGCCCGGGCCGCCGGCTGTCGGCGGTTTGGATGGAGTGGAAGCGTGAGGGAGGACAGCGGAGAAAGTGGCCAGGTAGGAGGATCTGAGGGTCTTTGTGCTCCTCCAGGTCCCACGGGGGTCGTCTGCTCCCCGCGGCCTTGAGACTGCCGCCGTTTGTTTTGTGACCTACAGGAGAAAAAAGAAGAAATGGCACAGAGAAAAGTGAGGGAGAGGAGGGAGATGAAGAGTGTGGCCCTGCCGTCACCCGCCACACTATCCCACCCGAGCTGCGGCTTCCTGGCTGCGTTGGTGACCACGGTTCTGATGTTCAGCGTCCGGCTTCACTCTCTCCACATGTGAACGCTTGTAGCCGCGTGATTGGCCGAACACCTTTTAAGGCCGTGGTGACTGGACCACGACTGGCAGCTTTGATGGTGCCTGTTCGGCTCAACAGATGCTAATGAAATTAATGCTGAACGTTGAGCGGAGATCACAGAATGTCATCAGCATCTTGAATGGAATGGGCACTTGGCTGGTGAATGTGTGATGAGAGAGCGGGACCATGTCCCGCGCGGGACCGACCCTGTCTGCCCCGCGGAGCACTCCCACGCAATTACATGCAAGTGTGAGCGCTTCATGAACACTCTTCTTCAG
>NW_027506877.1:447500-455000 GCF_052324685.1 Brachyhypopomus gauderio | reverse complement strand
TGTACACCCAGTGTTGAGGGTGGATGTGTACACTCAGTGTTAAGGGTGGATGTGTACACTCAGTGTTGAGGGTGGATGTGTACACTCAGTGTTGAGGGTGTATGTGTACACCCAGTGTTGAGGGTGGATGTGTACACTCAGTGTTGAGGGTGGATGTGTACACCCAGTGTTGAGGGTGGATGTGTACACTCAGTGTTGAGGGTGGATGTGTACACTCAGTGTTAAGGGTGGATGTGTACACTCAGTGTTGAGGGTGGATGTGTACACCCAGTGTTGAGGGTGGACGTGTACATTCAGTGTTAAGGGTGGATGTGTACACTCAGTGTTGAGGGTGTATGTGTACACTCAGTGTTGAGGGTGAATGTGTACACCCAGTGTTGAGGGTGTATGTGTACACCCAGTGTTGAGGGTGGATGTGTACACCCAGTGTTGAGGGTGGATGTGTACACTCAGTGTTGAGGGTGGATGTGTACACTCAGTGTTGAGGGTGGATGTGTACACTCAGTGTTGAGGGTGGATGTGTACATCCAGTGTTGAGGGTGGATGTCTACACCCAGAGGTGAGGGTCTGAGTTTAGACTGATGTAGGGCTAAGGCTGCTAATACTGTGTTTGTCTTTGAATGGAGATCAAGTGTCATTCAGTCAGCAGAGAAGAGATGGGGACATGAAGAGATGGAGAGATGGAGTGATGGAGAGATGAAGAGGTGAAGAGATGAAGAGATGGAGAGGTGAAGAGATAGGCTGAGAGCATGATGGGTGTAAAGAGAGCCACACAGACTTTAATAGTACTCAGTCACTGGGCCGTGAGCCAGAGAGACACACACACACAGAGCGAGACAGAGATAGAGAAAGAGACAGAGAGAGAGAGAGTGAGACAGAGAGAGAGAGAGCGAGTGAGACAGAGAGATATAGACTTGTGTGCCTGATTAAACAGTTGTATACCATTATTGTGTGGTGCATGGTGTGTTGACTTCCTCTGCACGTAACAGAGGAAGCATCACAGACTGATAAGTAAACTGGCAAAAAAATATCACCACAGAAGCCAATTAAGTCTTAGACCATCAATGGGCAAATTAGAGCACGACCATCTATCAGTGTCAGCGAGATAGTGGTGGACGTGTGAGGGATGATCCTAATATCTGAACATTTGCAACTGAATTAGAATGAATTAGCTTGCAAAACAGTTGATTATCAGTGTTGATGGAGCACCAGTGTTTATGAAAGATCTCCTGGTTGTGGAAAACAGGAAGCAGACCCACTTAAGAATGAAACAATATTCAGTACTTACTTCTCAAAAAACTGCTGAGTTGGACAACAATGTTCCAGAACTTATAAGCAGTTAATGGGTTAAAAAACATTGTTTAAAAACAGTTGGAACAGTACGCAGCCATTAAAGGAAGTAGGTGTCCAATGGACTGAGAGCTTGGAGCAGACGAGACTTCACAGGCAGGAGGTGTTAATGAGAGCACCCTAGTGGAGTTCTACAGAAGAACATAACAAGCTTTCACTGTTACCCAGTGTGTGTGTGTGTGTGTGTGTGTGTGTGCGCGCACTGAGACGGTGTGTCATTATGCATGAGGAACAGGGTCTTAGCTGCCATCGCTGAAATAGTGGAGAAGTGAGTAGGCAGAGTAGTTAGGGAAGAAGAGAAGGAAGAGTAACCACATGGCAGACTGTAGCAGTTACCCACACCACCTCTGCCTGCTCTTCACCAGGTACTTGTAGTACCAGAGTGAAAGAAAGAGGGGGGGGATGGAGAGAGAGGGGAAAGGGAGGGAGAGAAAGAGAGAAAACAAATCTTAATAGCCTTTTGGTCCCTTGAGAGTTGCAAAAAACCCATACGGGAAAAGTTAGAGAAGCAAAAGCTACAACAGAAGATGAAAACGTCTGAGTGAGCCGTGCTGGGGCTGGCGGCTGATAACTAGTGCAGAGATGGAGGACCAGTGTGGCAGCTGGAGGGGAGACATGCTGAAGGTTTTTCAGAGAGGTGGAGAGGGAGAGAAAGAGAAAACGTACTTGGCTGAGGAATTGAGAGAGTGACAGATAGGAAGAGGACAAGAGAGGGAGAGAAAGGAGAGGAGTGGGGGAGTGATGGAGAGGAAGAGGGTGAGAGAGAGAGAGGAGAGGTGTGGGGGAGAGAGTGATGGAGAGGAAGAGGAAGACAGAGGGTGAGAGAGGAGAGGAGTGGGGGAGAGAGTGTTGGAGAGGAAGAGGGCGAGAGAGAGAGGAGAGGAGTGGAGGAGTGACGGAGAGGAAGAGGGCAAGAGAGAGAGGAGAGGAGTGGGGGAGTGACGGAGAGGAAGAGGGCGAGAGAGAGAGGAGAGGAGTGGAGGAGTGACGGAGAGGAAGAGGGCAAGAGAGAGAGGAGAGGAGTGGGGGAGTGACGGAGAGGAAGAGGGCGAGAGAGAGAGGGTAGAACGATGTGGGAACGGTAACAAATTACTGAAGCCATGGCAGAGAGTGAGACTGAGGGGGAGCAAGGGGAACAGTGTTGAAGGTGTGTGTGTGTGTGTGTGTGTGTGTGTGTGTGTGTGTGTGTGTGTGTGTGTGTGTGTGTGTGTGTGTGTGTAACCCACCTGCAGCTGTCGAGTCCCACAGAGTCAACCTTCCCAGCGTCTCTGGCAGCCAGGCGCAGTGCGCACACAGCCCTCCCGAGACAGCGTCTTCACCGCCTGTCCAAAAACTTTGGACGTTTTAAAAAAAATGTTTTTAATAAACATTTTTCTGGTGTATTGTGAGGAAAACAGTGCCACACAAATATTTGTGACAAGAACTAAAAAAAACTATTGAACTATGCATTACACAAAAAAACCCCAAAGCGAGCCTGAGGTGAGAGGCACTCTCACACAGTCAGCATGTTACTCCAGCACACTCACAAGAGCTCAAAAGAACAGCTCAAAAGAACAGCTCAAAAGAAGAGCTCAAAAGAAACTGTTGATGCATTATTTAGGCAAAACTGTCTATTTATACCTGGAAGACACTTAAAACAACGAAAGTGGTGTACAAAGTATACCAAAAGTTTTACTAAACAGCTGTTTTGTGTTAACAAAGCCTCAGTGTAAACCAGGCATTACCTGTCAAATTAAAAAGACACAGGAGAAGGAAAGGTGACCTCAAACTGATGTTCAGAAGTGTGCATGCTGTAGGGAGTGTAAACGTTAGGGAGTGTACACGTCGTTAGAAAGTGTGCATGCTGTAGGAAGTGTAAAAGTTAGATAGTGTGCATGTTGTAGGAAGTGTCCATGCTTTTGGGAACTTAGCATGTTATGAAGTGTACATATTTTTAAGTAGTGTACATGTTGTAGGAAGTGTATATCCCATTAGGGAACGAACATGTTAGGAACTGTACGTGCTGTAGGATGTTTGCGTGCTGAAGTGTCCTCAATTCACGTCATCCTAGCTGCTCACTAGCTGTGCGGGGCAGGCAGTCACATCTCCGTCATGCTTCCTACTTTCTTTGCTGATCTGACGGTGACACTGAGCCTCTTGAAGGCAGCAGCAGGGCTGAAAGATTTCACAGCGCTCTCATTTGGCGTTTGTGCTTTTTCTGATTCTTCTGTATCTTAATAAACAGCAAAGTTAATTTTTAAAAGCTTAAAAACAACCGCAGGTCACTTTAGGGTGGTGTTCCAATCCAGAGAGGGAAGCTTACAGGAATCTTATGTCTTTGGATATCGGTGTAGATAGATCAGTCTAGATCTAGATGTATATCAGTCTAGATCATGTCTTACATTAACGCCTTTAACCATTATGCAGATCATCTCAAACCCTCAAAGACCCTGTTTCCTTTTCTTGTCCAGATAATGTTTCACAAGGACCATCAATGAACCTGTTTTTCAAAGGGAAACCTGGACCTACAAAGATTCATTCTTTTGCACTTTAAATGAGGAATTACATGCAGACAAAGGTCACAGAGTCACTAAACAGACACGCAGTAGGAGGGCAAGCGAGAAACCACATCCCATAATGCCTTGGGCTCAGCCAATATGGACGACCCATTTGCTCTGACCCCAAATGGGCTCCCCCAGGCTGAGATTCAGGTTCAGGCTTGAACTGCACCAGCTCACGGATGATCTCAAAGGTGTAACCTCTCTCTGGGGCCCGGGCTTATGGCGTGTCTCAGACAAACCGTGGGTCAGCCGGGTCCGGAGTCCAGGGCACTGGGTGCACAATGTGCTTTTCTTCCCAACAAGGCATGTGCCTCCCGCAGTACATACAGTCATAGGTGAAGCAGTTCAGGAGAAGCTTCACCACCCACTACTTCCTCTCTCCGAGCCCAGGAGAATGGGAAGAGCTGACACAAGTCTTCTTCTTTTCATAGCCACACACTCAGAAAAAGACTCTTGCCAAGGCCACGGTGTTTCCAGCATTAACTCTGCGGTACATGTTGTGCCTCTAAAACTCGGGGAGTGGTATTCTTCTCCACCGCCTGACGGGATAACGGGAGGGTATGAAGGCCACGGAGATGGCGAGATGGCGCTAACGGCATGATGGTGTTGCCCTCGGCCACCCTCTCTCTCCTCCGTTCAGCTCATGAGTGCTCGGCGCTCTGAAGTGAAGGCGGCATAATTACAGCTCGCAGAACGCTTTTATCGCTGGTCCAGGACCTGTTTTCCCTAGCAGACTGTGCCCTTCACCCTTCCCACGAGGCAGTGCGGAGCTCGTCCTCGCGGTTATTAGCCCTTTTTACGGCCCGCCGTGGGCGAGTCCGTGGGCGCCACGTCGTTAGCGCTCCCGCAGCTGTCTTGAGTGGGCGCTGGCTGAGAAACGGCTGCCGTGAGCCGCGCCGGGGGGGTCGCGACCCCGAGCCACACCTTCTGCGGACCTAATTTCACACCTCGCATTTCGGGGGGTTCTCTCGCGTGCCGCGTAGCGAGCCAAGCTGAGCGGAGACCACCGGGTCCCTCTCTGGGAATCCACGCTGGCCTGTGTATGAACTAGCAGCTGTGGTGTGCTTCTGTAATGCGGCATCGCATTTTGCATCGAAAAAAAAAAATGTAAAAAAAAGAGCTTTTTGCACTTCAGAGCTTCACAATAAAGTGAATGTTTTAAAAGTGTTTTTAAAGGCATAGCATACGTCTTGAATTTAATTAGTTTGTGACAAGGGAAAAATGGTTCTGGTGTGGACAACAGACAACCTTGCAGAATCTTCTCTTCTGTAGTATGACAGACTATTGCATCTAATGGGATGGAAACCTGAATGTGGTGTGCGTAGGTGTGTGTGTGTGTGTGTGTGTGTGTGTGTGTATGCCACATACTGAACTCATTATTTGGTCACGTAGACATTTTGGCTGTCTCCCACTCTGTTTATGGCCCTTCCAGTCTGGAGGGCAGTGGCTCACTAACCTCGCCTGTAGTATGTGAACAGGCAGCTGAATGACTGGACACCTGCTCTCAAAAAACAATACAGTTTGCAAGGTGCTTTGTGTGAATGATTTTTAACTCTATAACCAGTAGGCACTTTATATTTCCCATTATCCCTGTACTACACAGGTGCCCAAAGCTCCCAATAAACATTTCTTGATGCGTTTTCTATGCAAACACCCCCAGTCATCCCAAAAGTTCCCCGTCTTCCCTGGCTCCTCTGTTTTATGCTAATTAGGGCAGATCTGTGTTCCAAATGGCAGCAGCTTGATCGGTGTCTGCTGAAGAAGCTAATTACCCTCAAATGGAACACAGCCTCGCATTTAGAAATGTGAAAGTGCACTTTTGTTCCCTTTATTAATTAGCAGAGAGATAAAGGAAGAGTTTAAGGAGGGAGGGAGAGAGAGAATTCATATCACATATTGAGTTGGAACGTTAACCCTAAGTGTGTCTTTCTGCATTCAGTTCAATAGATTGCTTCATCACACCTATGTGACACTTACTCTCAAAGCAGCATGTGTATGCACATGCTTTCATGTTTGTCTCAATCGAGTGTTTATGCAGTCCTGTATGTGTGTGTGTGCGCACTATATTTTCTGCAGTTTTATATAGAGCATTCTGTGGCTGAGAGAGAACACTCCCTCACACCCTTCCTCAGTCTCACTCCCTCACACTGCCTCATTTTCACTCCCTCACACCCTTCCTCATTCTCACTGTCTCACACTCTGCCTCAGTCTCACTCCCTTGCACCCTTCCTCAGTCTCACTCCCTCACACTCTGCCTCAGTCTCACTCCCTTGCACCCTTCCTCAGTCTCACTCCCTCACACCCTTCCTCAGTCTCACTCCCTTGCAACCTTCCTCAGTCTCACTCCCTTGCACCCTTCCTCAGTCTCACTCCCTCACACTCTTCCTCAGTCTCTCTCCTCACTCCCTTGCATCGTGCCCCAGTCTCACTCCTCACTTCCTCACACTCTTCCTCAGTCAGCCATCACCGCAGGACCCAGCTTAACTCTAACTTGTAGCTTCCCCTCAGGACAGGTCTGAGAACTTACAAAGTCTGCTTCTTCTACTGGATAGTGGCTCCACCAGAAACAGACATAATCCCTTATGAGATGTTATCTCCCTTTATAATGGGATTTGGACTGCCACCGCTGAGATGAATAGCCACTTTTGAACAGACACATGGGTGTTTCTTATGTCCTCTCCTGCGCCTGTATCCTGAAACTGGAGGTTATTCCTCCAGGACGAGAGAGAGAAGTTATTATGTAGTCATTTATTTTATCAAGTGTTTCATCAGGTCAGTGAATTTGGCAAGAGGATAAAAATAAAGGTGTGGCAATATTGTATCAGATTTTTTTGACATGTGGAGAATGTAAAATAAAAAAAACCACCTTCACATACTGAGGTTCACGGCCATGTTGGTGCCTGGGGGGTCCAGGCCCATATGTTCCAGTTTGGAGGGCAGAGGCCCCATAAGAACATTCACATTTATGTTGCATAAACAGAAGCTTCACATTTCTTGCTTGCACAGAGTTCTGCAGAGCTGCGTTTAAGAGCGAAATTGCTCTGTATGACATGGGGAATTGATTTTTCGTTCGCTCGTGTTCTCCGAGCTCCTCTGATCCGCAGTGCGGTAGACTGAGAGTCATTATACAGGCGGAGGAAAGATGCATGAAAGAAAGACAGACATCAAGAACAAATGAGAGAAATCTGTTGACCCCATCTATCACGAAGGATAACCAATGGAACAGAAGAACGATTGTTTGAAGCTTTTTCCACTTCTAGAATGCAAAGGATTTTCCACAAGTCTGTACTGACTGCTAGTATTTAATGGACATGTGTGTTTATTAGGGCAAAAAAGAGATGATGCATAGGATAATACATCATACTTCATATCCCAGTACACAGACTAACTGCTGGTGTAATGATAGTGCTATCAGGCAGCTTATTAGATTGTGCAGTAGGGTAGCGTAATGACCGTGAGGGCAATTAGCAACTTGTCCATCATTACAGTGGGGCCATTGCCTTTGGCCGTCTTCATGAATGAGTGTTGGTCAATTAAATGGAATGTGACCCTCATCTGTTCCGGGAATTAGCGCCCCCTAAAGTCAGCATGCTGCGGTGAAGTTGGCCAG
>NW_027506877.1:410000-442500 GCF_052324685.1 Brachyhypopomus gauderio | reverse complement strand
CACACGGAAATCATAACGGTCCATGTTCGGTTTCATCAGTCAGTTCCAACCGTCATACATAAATAACACCAGAGAATTGTCTCATCATGTTCCCAATATTTTCGCTCATTGTTTCATTGGAGCGTGTTTTTTTTTTTCTCTCTCTCTTTTTTGAGTGAAAACAGGGGTGGAGGAGGTGGGAGAGAGAGAGAGAGAGAGAGAGAGAGAGAGAGAGAGAGAGAGAGAGAGAGATAATACCGGTGTGTTGGCAGTTTTTAAGTGAGTCAGTGTGAATATACAGCCAAGGGGGCTATACTGCCAGAAATGGACTGAAAGTGCTAAAGGCCCCTTCCATTCACTCTTTCACTTGGAACCGTGGGGTAAGTGTGCTGAGTCACTGCTTCGTGGGGTAAGTGTGCTGAGTCACTGCTCTGGGGGGGTAAGTGTGCTGAGTCACTGCTTCGTGGGGTAAGTGTGCTGAGTCACTGCTCCGGGGGGTAAGTGTGCTGAGTCACTGCTCCGGGGGGTAAGTGTGCTGAGTCACTGCTTCGTGGGGTAAGTGTGCTGAGTCACTGCTCCGTGGGGTAAGTGTGCTGAGTCACTGCTCCGGGGGGTAAGTGTGCTGAGTCACTGCTCCGGGGGGTAAGTGTGCTGAGTCACTACTCCGGGGGGGTAAGTGTGCTGAGTCACTGCTCCGGGGGGTAAGTGTGCTGAGTCACTGCTCCGGGGGGTAAGTGTGCTGAGTCACTGCTCTGGGGGTAAGTGTGCTGAGTCACTACTCCGGGGGGTAAGTGTGCTGAGTCACTGCTCCGGGGGGGTAAGTGTGCTGAGTCACTGCTCCGTGGGGTAAGTGTGCTGAGTCATTGCTCCGTGGGGTAAGTGTGCTGAGTCACTGCTCCGGGGGGTAAGTGTGCTGAGTCACTACTCCGTGGGATAAGTGAGTGTGCTGAGTTTGTACAAAACCCCTTCCCTGTGCTAACTGCTTATGATGCTACCGGCAATTAATCTTACAACTTCGGGTTACAAAATCACCATCATTCCATATTTGACAGCATGGCTACGGCCTTTGGTTGTGCGCCCAAGCCCAGCCACACACTCAGGCCGCCCTGCTCTCCCCCTGCACAGTTGTAGGTCTAGCGCCCGCCCAGCAGAAGAACACCTCGTGGTGGGAAGCCCCCGCATGCCTCCCACAGGTCCAGCAGAGCCCTGGACACGGAGGACGTGTCCACACGGCATGCGAGCGTCCAGCAGACAGGCGCCAAAGAGGCGAGAGATCCGTCCCACCCGAAAAGTCTGAATTCTTCCTGTCAGTGAGAACCTTGTTATGCCGTCTCAGCCGAGCTTATGGACACACACAGCCGAGCTTATGGACACACACAGCCGAGCTTATGGACACACACAGCCGAGCTTAAGGTGGGAAACGAGGTGAACCAGCAGATGTGTTTTCACTGGCACTTTGTATAATGATTCTCTCCACTGTGCACAGCTTGTTAGGGCCACAGAGAGACTGTAGGGATGAGTAGAGGTATGTTTTTACATGGTACTAGCTACTTTAATGAATCGTGTGTGAGTGTGTGTGCGAGTGTGTGTGAGAGTGTGTGTGTGCGCATGTACGATTTTCATGTACATGCACCATCCCACTCACACTGCCATGATCCTGTGACGTAGATGTCACCTGCGTGCGCTTCTTCATCCTCCAGTCTTCCTCTCCACCACTCGGTGAGAAGTGTGTGCTCTCCTGCTCTGACAGGCCAGTGCAGAGTGGCTTCATCTGCCATCCACAGCAGAGAGTGTGGGAATAGAAAAAACAGACTCAACCCTAGAGATCATTATGATATCTCTCCCTCGTTTTCTCTCTCTTCTCTCTCTTTCTCTCTCTCCCTCTTTTTTTCTTTCTCCCTCTCTCTCTCTCTTTCTCTGTTCTCTTTCCCTCTCTCTCCCTCATTTTCTCTCTCCTCTCTCTTTCTATCATTTTCTCTCTCCCTCATTTTCTCTCTCTCCTCTCTCTTTCTATCATTTTCTCTCTCCCTCATTTTCTCTTCCTCACCCTCCTTCTTCCCCAGTCTGTCCCTCTTTCTCCTTGGCCACAAAATCCCTCCATGTCTTTGTAGTCCAGTGTGTCTTTTTGTTTCTGGTTTGAAGCCCTGTAATCACACAGAACAGGGGCTGCCTTGGAACGCGGCCGGAAAGAAAAAACATGAATGAAGGGATGACAACCTGCAGGAGAAAATCCCTCTCTGTCCATCCGTGTGGAGATGCAGCCCCCGCACATGCCAGTGCCGGCGGGGGGCAGCCAAAGCTGGCCCAGGGGCGGAGCCACAGCTGGCCCAGGGGCGGAGCCACAGCTAGCCCAGGAGCGGAGCCACAGCTGGCCCAGGGGCGGAGCCACAGCCAGCCCAGGGGCGGAGCCTCCTCACCAAACGCCAATGGGAACTGTGTTCCGTGTCTGGCCACCGATCCGAGCCAGTGTCTCTGAGGAGAGAAGCCAGTGTAGCATATCTGACATTTCCACCTTTCAAATACATTCTCCCAACTCAATATGCCTCGCTCCACTCAGCTGTTACAGTAAGACCCGGCTCAGACATGCCATAGCAGACATTAGTCCCACGAGTGCCCTGCTCCTACTGTTACAATCAGACAATCAGACAGGTCCTGTGAAAACCCCAACTATGACCCCCCACCCTTCCGGGCCACTCTTTTCCCTGACTATATTAATCCAGAGCAGGATTAGTACACACTGACCTCTTCAGCTGGGTAAAAACAGTGCTTTAAACCTTTCTTGACTTTTTAATGCTCTAAGTAAATCCAGATTACATGGCGCAAGGCTACCTTTCTTTCCCTCTTTACCTCCCCTTCTCTCTCTCTGTCTTTCTGTCTCTCTCTGTCTCTTGCCAGGCCTTTTTCATATTGATTATAAAGGATTTCAGCAGTTGGGACAGTCAAGATTAGTTCTCATTAAAGCTCACTGTGTGTGTGTGTGTGTGTGTGTGTGTGTGTGTGTGTGTGTGTGTGTGTGTGTGTGTGTGTGTCTCCAGACTATGCCTGGCCCTTGCCCAACGCGCTGTGTCCGATCTGGATCTACCTGGACGTTCTCTTCTCCACAGCCTCCATCATGCACCTGTGTGCCATCTCCCTGGACCGCTATGTGGCAATCTGCAACCCCATCCAGCACAGCCGCTTCAACTCACGTACCAAAGCCATGCTGAAGATCGCCGCCGTCTGGACCATCTCCATAGGTCAGAACCGGGCTTCCCAATAAACACGTAACACAGACTATACATCAGACATTTCTTTTTGTTTAATTTTGTATTAGGATAATGAATGTTAGCACTGTCGCCTCACAGCAAGGCGGGGTTCGATCCTCGGTCTGGGCTGCTCTGGGTGGAGTTTGCATGTTCTCCCTGTGCCTGCGTGGGTTTCCTCCGGGTACTCCGGTTTCCTCCCACAGTCCAAAGACATGCGTGTTAGGTTGATTGATCGTGCTAAATTGCCCGTAGGTGTGAGTGCGTGCGTGTGTGTTGGCCATGCGGTGGACTGGCGACCTGCCCATGGTGTACCCTGCCTTCGCCCGGAGATGTTGGGATTGGCTCCAGCCCCCCCGTGACTAAGGGATTAAGCGGTTCAGATAATGGATGGATGGATGGATGGATAATGAATGTAACATGATACCACCCCCCCCCCCCCACCCCCCCAAAGAACAGATATATAATCTGTAGCAGTAAACACGGCCCTAGAGGTGAATATTTCAGTAAAGGGGTGATCCCTTCAGAAGAGAAAGACCCATGCAGTATGCTGTCGTGGTTCTTCTAGTGCTGCATGGGATCTGGTGATATTGTAGTGTTCTGTGGTGAGTTCACATTGTTAAGGAACTGCCTTCTGGTTGCCACTGTTTTGTGGTTTGTATACAGCAATTTGCACATAGCTACAACACCACTAGAACTCACCAGACTCCCATAAGGGTTCTCGGGAGCCTGGAGGACACGTGAGCAGGAAGAAGGTAAGATGCTGGAGATGCTGAGTGTCGGCTGGCACATGTAGAGGCGCTGGGGCTTCTTCTCCTGCAGGAGAGCAGATCTCTGCCTGGAGTAGAACCTACTTATTCACTGAAGGTGATCCTGCACATCTCAGCAGTGATGGTCGCCCTCTAGTGTCTGAAAATGTGTGTTGCAATCTGAGACGGGTCCAACTTTGAAAGGTCAAAGCTAAAAGGTGCCTTGCTGACAAGATGTAAGCACAAACTACATCAAAGTTACTCGGAATGTCTTTGAATGCGTGAGCACCAATAGACTTTGCCAGGAGGAAACTTACTTATGAATCCATAACGATTTTGATATCATGTTCATGGAGGTCTCACCAGAGAACATTTCTCTCTCTCTCTCTCTCTCTCTCTCTCTCTCTCTCTCTCTCTCTCTCTCTCTCTCTCTCTCTCTCTCTCTCTCTCTCTCTCTCCTTTTTGTCTGTTTCTCATCATTCCTGCCTCATCGACTTTAACTTCACTCTTAATAAATGCACTTATAAATGCACTTGTATATATTTACTGTGTGTATATGTATATATGAATGTATATGTATATATAATGTGTATATACTGTATACTGAGGAGGATATGTGCTGGATGCCAGCTGTATACCTCCACCTCGTTCTCCACCTCGTTCTCCACCTCCACCTCTTTCTCATCCATCATTCCAAAATGTCATGCATCATTTCATTTATGACACGCAGTCTGGGGAAGGACAGTGTTGAGACTGTCCTTTATGATGCGTCTACTGTTGGCACGGTAACAGACAGTGAAGTCAGGTGTGTCCTGTCTATTTTGCTTGTTCTCCACGGTCTGCCAGGTTAACGTCGAAGCCTCAATGAACACATTTTGGTGTTAAGCTATCATCAGCATCATGGTGATGTGTGGTGATACATATACTGAGGGCCACATATACTGAGGGCCACATATACTGAGGGTTGAATTTCCATCTGTTTTGAACGGGAGCCCATTGTTTATCTGATTTCTGTTTAGATATAAAAGCAGAATTAAACGTCCATCTGTCGTGGCTCTGATTCATTATCTCTAATTGAATTGAATATGTGCTTATCCATCCATTGGAAGGTGATGTCTGCAGAGATGAGGGATATAAGTGGATCTTTTTGTTATCTGCTAGCTCTCCCCACCAGTGGCTGTGCATTAATTCGCTATAACCCCACTCCCTGGAGAACAGCCTGCCGAACGGCCACAGTAGCCATAAGCGATAACATGCTCCTGCCCTTTGACCTTCTGGGTAATTACAGCATTTACACCCTGGTCACTGGCATCAGTCTCGGGTCGCGTGCAACCAACACTGTTACACTATTTGTTGGTTACACAGCTATTATAGCTTAACCCTTCCCCCTCTTTCTCTCCTCCTTCTCTTCCTCTTTCTCTGCTCCCTCTCTTCCTCTCTCCTCTTTCTTCTTGCTCTCTGCCTTTCAGGAATCTCCATGCCCATCCCGGTGATCGGCCTTCGTAACAAAGACAAGGTGTTCGTGAACGGCAGCTGTGTGCTGAACGAGGAGCGTTTTGTGCTGGTGGGATCCTTCGTGGCCTTCTTCATCCCTCTGGTCATCATGGTGGTCACCTACTGCCTCACCGTACAGGCCCTGCAGCGTCAGGCCTCCGTCTTCCTCTACGAGGCCAAGGCCTCTTCCCAGCAGCCGTTGCAGCCACAGGCTCCGCCCCCTTCGCAGCTGGCCCTGCCCCCAGCCCCATCGCGGCGCAGCAGTCTGAACTGTCTACGGGTGGCGGGGGGAGACGTGACCTCCCTCAGCCCAGCCGCACTCTCCGACAGCATCTCCATCGTGGCCGGCTCAGAGGCTCCGTCTCAGCTCAGCTCGCCCGCCGGGCGTGACCCGGGCGGGGCGCACGGCCGCCGGGGTATGATGCAGGCCATCAAGAACGAACGGCGGGCATCCAAGGTGCTGGGCGTGGTGTTCTTCCTCTTCCTGCTGATGTGGTGCCCGTTCTTCATCACCAACGTCCTGTTCGTGCTGTGCCGCGGGGCGTGCGACGAGCCACTGCTCTCCGAGCTGCTCAACGTCTTCGTGTGGGTGGGGTACATCTCCTCGGGAGTCAACCCTTTAGTCTACACACTCTTCAATAAGACCTACAGACGGGCCTTCTCCAACTACATGCGTTGCCAGTACAAAGGGGTGCGGCTCAAGCCGATTCCCATCCACGTGCCGTGCCCCTCCCATGCCGCGGTCACGCCCCTCCTGATTTGTGGAAAGGCTTCCGTCGACCGGAACAGTAACTGCCGTAACGGAGGCGGGAACGGGCTCCGCAACCTGGAGCTCGCCGACACGGACACGGAGCTCGGGCTGGAGATGCAGCCCGGACTCACTGTCAACAGCTGCCACTCGCTCTCCGAGCACACCAGCACCGTCTGAGTGGTGACAGCGGGTTCTCCTGCTGTGACATGGGCACCAGGATGGGAAGTGTCTTTGTTTTCTTCCTTACATCCCTAATGGACCTGCCGCACCCCGATGGAACACTCCCCAGCATTTTGATTGGCTGTTGTTACAACATCTATTGTGACACAGCCATTTTGGAATGTTGGGGAGCGATAAGTAGTGGAGATTCGCAGCACCTGGGACTGGTTCGTAATCACATGCATTGGGGCACTTCAGGATACCCAGCACTGTGCAGGAATGACATGTGAATTAAAAATCTATGTAATAAAAACAATGAAAACTTCCTTGATGGTAATGTGTTCAAACAGGTTCAGATAAACAGGAATGCCAAAAAAAAGTGTTGCATGACTTATTCCGGATTGTCAATAAACAGTGCTAAACAGTGTGTCCCGTTAACTAAGCAACAAGGCTTCCAGAGAGAGAGTTACAGCACCCTCATGGGGTTGTTTACAGAAGTTGCAGATTACGTATAACAAAAGAGCAAAAGGAGGCTGACCTACATTCTAAAAAAATGTCAGGTTTTAAATGTCTACACCAGTTACATTGAAGCTTTGAAAAACTTACGCTGTCATTACATATCCTCGCTTCAATATATATTTACATTGTTGGTAGAAAATAGGACTATCTATGCATAATAATACACACATTTTGGAGAGGTAGGATTTGGGATATTTTGTCCTCATTTCTTACAACCTCATGGTTACGAAGAAAACTTCCAAAAGTCGTTGACCATCTCAGAGTCACCGCTCACCTGTAACTGTGCATCCTTTGGCAAACTTGTGGAATGGAATGCAATTGAAATTTTAGAGGTCATTTTTGACGAGAGCATGCAGAGCGTGAGCTAGGAGAGCTACTACAGGTCAGATTTGTGCACGAACCTCACCACAGAGGCGAGGGGCCTGGGGAAGGTGTGAGACAGGTCACAGGGGTGTGGGGAAGGGGTGAGAAAGGCCACGGGCCCAGGGCTGTGTTTATACACATAGAAGATGTTTCTCTCTCCAAGGATTTTCTTTACTTCGAGGTAAATATTCACCGTGGCTAGCTTTGAAGGACTCTCTCCAGTGGCTGCACAGGTCACTTTGTTGGGTTGAGTTTTGCAGAGACACAGAATGACACTGCACAGGAGATGAGAAGAGAAACACACCGTGTGCATTACAGTTAGGACAACCCAAAAGAACGCTCTGTCAGACCCACTCCATGTGTTCTGAGGAGCTATAGGAATGTGTTATGTAAATTGCTGTAAATTCTTGCTGTTTTGTGACTGTGTAGAATTTTAAGACTCACTATGTATTAAAACTGCCATTTCATTCAAACTGCCATTTTATACCAAAACCTGTGAATGTTTGCTCAGAACACTTCTCATGTCTGAATCATTTACACATTATATTTTTTGTGATGCTGCTATTTATTTAATAAACGTCCATTATCATTCTTGCAAGTTTATTGCTTAATGACAGTATTGTGTATTTTTTCTAATTCTAGTACTGTAATTTTTTTTACAACTGTAACACATTTGATTCAAAGCATCTTCAACAAAGTAAACAATAAAACAATAACAAAAAAGGAAAGAAAGAAAAAAGACCTGACCAGGACTGGGTTTACAAAAGCATTGTAAAACACAGATTCTTGTTACAACGATGGTCTTAACAATACGATGCTTTTGGGGAAACAGGGCCCACAACGATACACACACGTAAAATGATCCTATAACGTAAACATCCTAAATGATCCTATAACAAAAAATAATACTACCTGCCAAGTACAGATGATGAGCTCAAACATTATAATAAAGAGGATGTACATAGACAGGACACTGTAAACAGTTTATATGCACACTGCACACTTGGACTAGGGCCCAACTGCAGGTCCCAGATCTCTTGTTTGCAGTGGGTTGTCTTTGTGAGTCTGTTCTGAAGGGCTAACCATCTGCAGTTCTGGACACTTATTGCTCCAGGCTGCATTTCCCAAAAGCATTGTAAAAGAAATTATCTTTAAATGGTAGAGCAAATTTTATACCGAACACTCAAATTTAGATTATCTTAATGATGCGGTGCTTTGAGGAAACGAATTTTAGTTCCCAGTGAACTAAAAAGCTTTTTATTTTAGTTTCAGTGGATGAAATGTGCTAGATTAGAGTTGGAACTAAACACTTAAGGGAAGTCTTCTGTAGCACTGGAGGCAGAAACTCCTACTAAATGTTCTACAGAGCTAAGTAGTTTCAGATTCAGAAGGCTAAGTAACTTAAGTAACCTTCTCCCTCTCATGGCCATCAGAGGCCATGTTTCTTATTTATATTATGCAATTAGATACAAAATCGCAATATTATGTTAAAGCGCAGGCTAACTAATACTATAGGCCCTTTTCACACTTCTGCATTTTTTCTTCCGGAAGCTCTCGTCGCAGGGTAAAGTTACTTCCGTTAAACATTAAACAATGGCAGAGTCCAATAACAAGAGCTTTTGTAGTGTAACAGGGTGCTCGATCTCGAAGCAAAAACAGCCGTATCTCAGTTTCCATGGTTTTCCGGCTGACGACGAGCAGAAAAGAAAATGGGTTTGTGCAATTAGGAGAGATGAAGGGGAAAACTTTGTGATACGGAGGGGAAGTACCTTTGTGTGTAGCCAGCATTTCACTGCTGCAGACTACATAGTAGGAAGCTCGCTACTAAAAGTTGGTGCTGTTCCCAGCTGGTTTCAGTGGAACAGTTTCCATGTTCCCGCTCAAAGGCTGTCCGCATTTGAAAGATCAAGCTCTCGGCTGGGAGTAGACGTTCGTCCACCAGAGTCGGAGGTTGTGGAAGATTTGAGCATTTGTGCTAAGATCGGTAGCATCTAGCTCTGACTATCACTTTGCTGTTGACTATATTGGACACTGAATAAACAATAACACTTAGTCTCACATTCCCATAGTGAGGAATAACTTGGTGTGTGTCAAGAACTTGACTGATACTGATGTAAACCAAACAATCAATAGCTGACGTTACTTGGCTTGCTAACCTAGGTTGATAGTTAACTAAAGCTGTCAGTATCATTCGTAATATTATAATATATATCATAATAATATAGACTGTTTTACCACTCCGTAGGATGACTAATGGAACTAGTTATATGTTAAATAATAGTTAGTTAGTTAGTTAGTTACCTAGCTAGTGTTAGCTGGTGTCATCTTACCCTGGTACAGGGCTCTCAAGTCTCACGCATTGAGCGTGTGACACACGCATTTGACCGTCTTCACACGCTCACACGCCACACCTCCGATTTCACACGGCGAGAAAAAAAATCTAGTTTATTTACCTCCGATCCATATCTATGTCGCCCTCCACTGGCGATCGATCGCGATATACAACGTATACAACCAACCCCCCCCAACCCCGCTCAACAATTAACGTTCATGATAGAAGAATGATAGAGTTCAGTCCTCACGCCTGCGAACACACAGCAAAGTAGTGTCGCAAGAAAGGCACATCCACAATAGGGAAAATAACGGAAAACAGCAAGATAAAGGTATATTCCATGACGAATTACAGTATTTTACAATGAATATTCACTGTCTATATAACTAACGAGCTAATCGAACCAAGATGGACCAAGCAAGCATCCAGTAACCGTCGAAGTATGCTCAGCTAACCAGCTGTCGTATGCACAGGTGGAGATTCCAGGTTCAGAAAATAAAAGTCCTCACCAGGATTTTGCTCACGCTTCCTGGATTGCGTTGATTCCACTAATTCACCTGCCACTAATTAGAAAATCCAGCAAGCTTGAATAAAATCCTGGGGAGGACTTTTACTTTCTGAACCTGGAATGCCCACCTCTGACCGTATTAATTGAATTTTAATTTAAGAACTTTAATTTAACTTGGCTAGCTAACACAATATGTGTAACTGTAGCTAGGTTCCCGTGTTAATTTCGAAATTTCTCCAGACATTTTTTTCTTAGGTAACCTAATTAGAACTTCTTGATGCTGGGTATGTTTCTGATGGCCTAAGTTATGCCTTAATTAGTTATACTTTAATTAGCGAGTTATAGATTAAGAGTTTTTTTTATTTTGTGTTGGTAAAATAAACTTATTCTGTTCCATCGTCTAGGCTATTGCCCGTTTTTTTTACATTCGCACATTTTTTAAACGTTAAAGGACTTTAACGAGGGAGGTGGCGTTTAAGTGTAGTTTGATTTTTAACCAAAAATCAATTAAAGTGGTTAGTACACGATGTTCAATATGCAGTACTGCATCGCTTTGTATATTGTAAGAGCCACATTATAGTTGTGCTATATTTAAAATGCAAATTAACATCTGACCACACAGCATACCGGCATTTACACAATAAATGTACCTTTTGGTTGCAATTTATACAATAACTGCACGGTGATAAACGTTGAAGAATTTCACATTCAGGAACTGGAAGGTGTTGTATGTAAGTAAACGACGTGCTGGATTTAGACAGCCTGCACAGCCGACATGGGGTCTGTACCCAAACACAAGTTCTCAGTTTTATACAGCGTGTTCCTTGACGTTGACTAACGCTGGGATTACAGAGCTCTCTGACTCGCACATGGGAACGGGCTGAAATGACAGCGGGTTGCTGCACTTCGCTTGATAAATTTGGCTACGCCGGTGTGTTATTTTTAAGGTTGGACGCATTCCCCGGCAAGTTGTCAACCATAAATACATCCCATTGTAGCTGTAATATTTAGTTCTACTATGTAAAACAGCGATTTCCGTCGTTGTTGACTGAAATGTATGATTCTGCAACGAGGATGCAGAATTCGGCACAACACCGGTTTAAAGCCCTGGTTTTTCTTTTCGGCCTAGAGTTTTAAACGGTGGAAGTAGGCTGCCACCTACCGATCTAGAATTAAATCGTGAAGATCGAATCAAATATATTTGTATAGCGCTTTTCACAACACATGTTGTCACAAAGCGCTTTACAGGATTTACAAGGTTAACAATACTATGGGTCCAGATCCCTAATGAGCAAGCCAAAGGCGACAGTGGCGAGGAAAAACTCCCTAGATGGTGGGAAATAGGAAGAAACCTCGGGAGGACCAAGACTCAAAAGGGAACCCATCCTCCAAGATCAAGAGTTTTTGTTTGTAACATTTATTTCTAAATCATAACCTGTGCAGTAGTCTAGTAACACAAATGAGATGGACCGTTTGTGAAAGGTAAAGTGCCCCGTGTGTGTACTGGTGCGTCTGCTCTTGTGCGCATCGCCCCATTTATCGCTGGGTGGTGGTCTGGGACTTCGGCGCGTGCGCAGAGCACGGCGTTGCGAGAGCCGACGCTGCCAGGGAAACACGCACGCAAAGCAGCATCAGATCAGATTTACAAACCTCAGGCCAGTCCTGCTCACTCTCATTCTCATCGGCTAATGCGAACACCACTCGGCCGCGGACCTCGGAAGGCAATGTAAAATACGCAAATAAACGAAATAAGGCCGACGAAGAGAAGGGCGTACTGAAAACCAAGTACACCATCCACGCTCGCCGCAGACAGGTAAATCAAATGTGCGTTTAATAAACGGGTTGTGCATCTTTAGTGGACCATCAGAGCGGACCAGCCAACGCTGACCTCATACACCGCAGGACCGATGCGCTGATGCGGGGCGATCCTTGTGCATGGCGAAATACACCAATCTGTATTTGTGTGTGAGACGCTGATGAGGGAAACGTTGTCAATAGCGACACATTGTGGCGCGTAGATACTGAAGTCATCTTTGTCACACACACACACACCGCTCCGTGTCCTCTGACCGGGGGGGGGGCAGCTTGTTTCTGCTCCCTCCAACGAATATTGTTTCGATGAATCTGTTTGCGGATGTTTCATTAAGCAGTTTACTGCAGGTAGTTACGCTGTTAACGATTTGCAGGACGCTGCATTTCATGTATGTTTGGCAGGAGCGTCCATGTCGTGGGGTGTGTATTATATATGTCTTTTACCTTCAAAATAGCCTATGGAACTCCAGGACAAACTAAAGGTGTAGTTAACGTGCACATAAGCCCTGGAATAAAGGCAAGATAAACAAACACAGCATCATAAGTACCAAATGGTATTAATAAAGGGGGAGTATCTTTTATTGAAGTTACGAGCGTCGAATATGTTGAATCGGTACTTTTTAAAAGTCATGCCCGTACAGCCTTGCAGTTTGGGTGGCGTGTCTCTCTAACGTGCCCTACTGGAGTGGCACACACACTTCCCCCTTCATTGTCCCACAACAATGAGTCCAAACAAAGCGGGGACGAACAAGAGGAACTGTCTGATCAGCACACTGTCCTGTGGTGGGTTGACAGTTCTTAGTTTTTGACATCTGTCACCTTTAGTTAACTAAAAATGACGTATATAATATGTCTTCTTGTTTTTAAATGTCCGTATCCTCGTTTTTTTCCCAGCAGTCTGAAATGTAGATGAACTTTTACCTTGTAACATTTTCACAATCACATAATTAATTAATTTGAGATATTTTCCACTGTTACTTGCGTTTCAGTGTGGTTGCTACTGAGGCGACTCTAACCAAGGACAATGGTGGCTTGTTCTTCAGGACTTCTGTTTTGTGCCTTGCAGGCAATCTCTCATTAAAAAAAAAAAGTTGCAGCACACCTTATGACACTGGTACAGAAGAACTATTCTGTAGCGTGTTGTTTACGCCATAGGCCTTGTTGAATGAAGAATTGCTATTGGTTTTAAGGGAACTTTCATAGCGTGTGTCTCAGAACCTGTGACCTGTTGTAGGCCCCATTCCTGAGCGCAGTGTGTTGGTACAGCTATGTATAATGGGCATAATATAAAAGCTGCTCTTTCCCTCCTCAGACCCATGATACTGAGACCCATGATCACAGGGGTCAGTCAGTAAGTAGGTCACAGCTCTCCCCTCTGCAGTGAGTTGGTGTCCCAACCCTCCCACGTCTGAAGCATCCACTGTTGATGTTCGAGCAACGTCTGTGGTGTAGAGCTGGGGCCTCCCCTGCCCTTTACATGGGTGCACTTCCGCCTCGTTTTGTATGTGCATGAGTGAAACTGCCTTTGTCTGCTTCTTTCAGTGCAATTGGGAAGCAATTTTTTTTTTTTTTAGTTTCAAGGCCTATTGTGAGCAGTCCAAAAATCAGACTGAAAGCTTGGCTTTTGAAAACAGAAACAAAAGCATCATATGACACAACAAAGCTCAGATCCAAGATATGACAAAGCAGAGACCCAGAGGCGTGATGTCACAGAGAGGCATGATATGACAAACGAAACCGATCTGCAAGAGGTCATGATGTCACAGAGAGGCATGATATGACAAAACATATGCAGGGCACCAACAGGACAGTGTGTTACATTAATGGCCCCATCACACCACGCACCTGAACATCACGTAATGGACCTGCAAATGTCCCCGTGCCATGAGAGTTAACAAACCAGAGTGATTACAGAGACCTGGGGAGATGAGACTTGTAGTTCTTCACGTACAGCTCTAGAGACAGAACAAAACAAATGAACAGATTGTGACTGTAATGATGCACATTAAATTAAGACCGTCCTCCCCCAAATGATGGTGATGGTGCACTCGCATGCATACACGGGCAGGTAACTCATTTCAGTCTGTTGTGCTGACATGGCAGTTCTGGCCCCAGAGCCTGATCAATACCAAGCTCCAGTGAGGGCAAGTCTAATCGTCCGTTAGTAGTCATATAGGCGTTTTTGTCGTGATTATTGACGTTGTCCATCGATTTACTCTTGTGCCGTGTCATTATTCTCGGTTCAGCATGTTTTATGATTCCACACATGTCTGGGTGGAGTTGATGGAGGCAGAAAGGTCGAGAGGTCAGGGGGTCGGAAGTCGTTGTCTCGTTGCTGCATGAGGTCGAGTGAAGGCA
This sequence comes from Brachyhypopomus gauderio, assembly GCF_052324685.1. Lineage (NCBI taxonomy): Eukaryota > Metazoa > Chordata > Actinopteri > Gymnotiformes > Hypopomidae > Brachyhypopomus > Brachyhypopomus gauderio. The sequence continues at coordinate 428,234 of NW_027506877.1, read as the reverse complement.
GCCCTCTGTGTGGAGCTGTCTGCAGTGTGTCCTGCAGGACACCTGTGTGGAGCTGTCTGCAGTGTGTCCTGCAGGACTCCTGTGAGGTTGCTGTCTGCAGTGTGTCCTGCAGGACTCCTGTGAGGTTGCTGTCTGCAGTGTGTCCTGCAGGACTCCTGTGAGGTTGCTGTCTGCAGTGTGTCCTGCAGGACTCCTGTGAGGTTGCTGTCTGCAGTGTGTCCTGCAGGACTCCTGTGAGGTTGCTGTCTGCATTGTGTCCTGCAGGACTCCACAGGGTGGACGTCTTTAGGCCTCTCTACCACCGATGCGCACCCACTCATGACAGCTGCCCCAGCTGTTAAACACTGGATGTCTCTGCTTTCAACCACATATGTTACATCTTAAATCATTCTCATTCACCAGCACCGATGCATTTGGCCTGATAAGTGTGTCTAACACCACAAATACTGTCCTGTGAGGAAGAAAATTGTATTCTTACTTCTTATTCGAGCATCCAATCCCCAGTCTAGACGCTGCCCCAGATCTGGTGTGGGTTCCTGCTGTGATTTGAGCTGTGGTGTGGTCTTTCTGAAGACACCCCTCCCTGCTTTTCACCCTTTATCACGTGTCCCTCGGTGTCCTCTGCCATGTCCTCATTTTCCTCTGTGATGTCCCCACGCTGATCTCCTCCTTGGGGTCCAGCGTCATGGACGTCTCTCGGGCACGGCCGTGTTAAGGGTGCGTTTCGCTTGGGGCCTGTTTGTTCAGGGACATCGGTGCTCTAGAGGGCCCCTCCTGTTCAGATTTGAGCGTCCTGCACCCTAAATCCCGTCAAGCAGTGGATGCTAGGTCCAATGCCAAAGAGATTGATCCTTCATCTATGATTAATGATTAGATGGTTAGCTTTTTCTTATTCTTTCAAAGCGACAGCTTAGAGCTCATATATCCCACTGTGTGAGAAACTGTGGGCTGCTCTAAAATCATTCATTCATCCATGCAGGCGTTTGTGCAGAGTTCCAGAGCCTGACCCACTCTGCGTTAGCCCCTGACCCAGACAGGAGCATGCCCAGTGGGGGAGCCTCACCAGCAAGCACGCCCTCACTTCATTTGCCACAAATGTGCTGTTGGCACCACATTTAATTGTGTTTGATGGAGTGACAATGGTGCATGGGGGGGGGGGGGGGGGGCAAATTATTTACAGCTGGAAGAACATTAATAGAGACAAAATATTTTAACAATACAAACAAATGTTCCAGAACTTGTCTGACATCTATGATTAAGCTGAGAGAGAGAGAGAGAGAGAAAGAGAGAGAGAGAGTGAGAGAGAGAGAAGAAGAGAGAGAGAGAGAGAGAGAAAGAGAGAGAGAGTGAGAGAGAGAGAGAGAGAGAGAGTGAGTTTGAGTGACTGACACCAACAGGAGAGGCAGTTCCTGAACCAAAGTTAAAAGATGCTGATACCCTGAGAGGTCCTTCAGCTGCAGACATTGATCAGTGCAGGAATCTTCCAGGGTTTATCAGAGGCCGACCTCAGAGGACACGTCTGACCTCCAAGAGCATTTGTTGAAGCTTTCAGAGCTCTAATGGACTCCAATGGACAACATGGAATTAGAACAATGCAGAGAGTCTTTGGTCTGTACTAACTTTGTCCTTGGGAAAAAAAATTCTGCACATTCGTACATTCTGAGGACTGCGGGTACACTCTTGTGGTCTTTCTGCATGTGTGTGTGTGCGTGTGCATGTGTGTGTGTGTGTGTGTGTCTGAGTGTGTGAGTGTTTTAGAGAGGATTCATGTTTCTTGTGGGGTTGTGTCTTCTACTCCATGTTTTCATTGACATGGTTTCATAATCTCTCCCTTTCACATCTGCTCGCTCAGTACAGCCTAATAAGTAGGTCTCTGTCTCACCCTGTCTTTCTCTGTCTCACCCTGTCTCTCTCTGTCTCACCCTGTCTCTCTCTGTCACCCTGTCTCTCTCTCTGTCTCACCCTGTCTCTCTCTGTCTCACCCTGTCTCTCTCTTACATGCTGTATAGATGGTCTCTGTCTTCATCTGTTTGTCTGCCTCCATCTATCCTTCCTTCCCTCTTTCATGCTCTGCTTCATTCTTTCTCTCTCTCTCTCTCTCTCTCTCTCTCTCTCTCTCTCTCTCTCTCTCTCTCTCTCTCTCTCTCACTCACTCTCAGTGATTACTCTCCTGGTTTTGATCAAGGCAAAAATAAATAAATAAATAAAATTGGAAGACATGAAGAGAAACCATGGCAACATGTTTCACTCAGTCTCAATTTGTGTTCTTCGGATCCGGAGCAGTTGTGTGTGTGCTGGATTAGGGGCTGGATTAGGGGCTGGATTAGGGGCTGGATTAGGGGCTGGATTAGGGGCTGGATTAGGGGCTGGATAACGCACCCATGTTTCCCTTCCCATTTTTGGCAGCAGCTGCTCATTTTGGCAGTGTGTGCAGAGCCCTGCTCCAAACATCAAAGGGCCTCCGTCAGGGCTGTGGAACACGGGCGGTGTAGGGTGGTGTGCGGCGGTGTAGGGCTGTGTAGGGCTGTGTAGGGTGGTGTAGGGTGGTGTATGGCGGTGTATGGCGGTGTAGGGGGGTGTAGGGCGGTGTAGGGCGGTGTAGGGGGGTGTAGGGCAGTGTAAGGCGGTGTAGGGGGGTGTACGGTGGTGTAGGGTGGTGTAGGGCGGTGTAGGGGGGTGTAGGGCGGTGTAGGGGGGTGTAGGGTGGTGTAGGGCTGTGTAGGGCGGTGTATGGGGGTGTAGGGCTGTGTAGTGTGGTGTATGGGGGTCTAGGGTGGTGTAGGGGGTGTAGGGGGGTGTAGGGTAGAGTCCTGCACCGGGTCGGGTACCCGCGGGTACGGGCAAATAGATGCTGAAACGGGTGGGTTTTACACATACCGAAATTTTACGGGTGGGTATGCGGGCGGGTAAGTTAAAATACGGGTGGGTAGCACGGGTAGCTCGTGAATAAGTGGTCATTTTTAGTAGGCTTTTATTTGCTACGTAATGAACATAGTGTTACCTTTTGCCTGATTAGCGCCTCCCGATGGTGGTGGCGAAGCTCAGGGGGATCTTATACCGGAGCTCCGTTAGCCAGAGCGGGCTGAACTTTACTCTTCACCCGTTCTGGGGTAATACCCAAACTTCGGTTCTTTTCCAGCGGAAACATGAGCAGAGTCTGGTTATAACGCAGTACCGGGCATTTATTGTAGCTTGCTTGGTGGTTACAAAGCTAAATGGATGGCCGTGTTAGAACAAGGAAAAACGACGAGAGTGAACTTAGCGTGCTGCTCCCGCCACAGCAGATAGGCAACTACTACCACTGTGAACATATGTGATTTTATTTAGTTATTATACTGGCATTTGTTCCCTCTCGTTTTGTATTGTGTTATGGCACTGGTTGGCTACATACATTTTTTTCTTGCGTTTTACCAGTTGCTACTTTTAGCAACCTTAGCACAGCAACCGTAGATTTTATTTTGTGTTGTACTGACGTTTTTTCAGAGGCGCATTGAAAAAGAAAGTGCTCTATAGGAATACTTTCGATTTGTGTGATTTTTCACGGGCACGGGTGGGTAACGGGTAGAATATTAACGGGTCCGGGCGGGTACGGATTTAACTTTGAAATAGCCACGGGTTCGCGGGTGGGTACGGGTGCGTACTCTGCGGGTACGGGTGGGTACGGGTCTCAAAAAACGGACCCGTGCAGGACTCTGGTGTAGGGTGGTGTAGGGCGGTGTAGGGGTGTAGGGCGGTGTAGGGGGGTGTATGGCGGTGTAGGGTGGTGTAGGGGGTGTAGGGGGGTGTATGGCGGTTTAGGGTGGTGTAGGGGGGTGTAGGGCGGTGTAGGGTGGTGTAGGGGGGTGTTGGGTGGTGTAGGGCGGTGTATGGTGGTGTAGGGCTATGTGGAGCGCTGCTGTCTGCATTCCCACCACCCAGACTCCCTGCGCCAGCCATACGAAAAAATCCTCCAGCTCTTACATTTACACAGTAGACATTCAACCTCCGCTTCCCCTAAAATGGTCTGGGTGGGGGTGGGCGTCAGATGGAGAGAGTGAGATTTATTAATGTGTCATAAACCATTAATAAACCATGCTGCTTAAAGTAAGCGCATGACATAAGCACAGACTAGGTGCATATAGATACTCTAAGTAGGTTATATAAAATCAATCATATGTTATAACTCGAGACTTTGTGTGTGTGTGTGTGTGTGTGTGTGTGTGTGTGTGTGTGTGTGTGTGTGTGTGTGTGTGTGAATAGGCTTCTATATGGTTCTCAGTACGAATTTACAGTATCCTGTAATTTCTTCTTAGACATTGGGCTCAGAAGAGCTACAGACATATGGAGAGATGAGTTCTACACACATTCACCCAGACACTCATTCTTCTCCTGGTTGTTTGGGGGTTTGATACGTGACATGCTGTTTCCCCAGCAATGAATGGTCCCCAAAAATGTTTGGTAGACACAATCAATAACACTCACATAGCACGCACGCACGCACGCACACACACACACACACACACACACACACACACACACACACACACACACACACACACACACACACACACACACACACACACACACACACACACACACACACTGTGTTAATGTCCTTGCTAACCTCTGTTGTAATCAGATAATGTGTGTGCTAATGAACACTGGGGACTGAGGTCAGGTTAATGATAATGATAATAATGACAAACTTTATTGAAAAATTCAGGTTTATTGGGAAATTCAGGTTAGTGGGGTTGGTTATACACACACACACACACACACTGTGCCATCCAAACACTGTCCTGTCATCACTCCGAATTCTTCCAACTCCTAGTCAGATTGTCCGTACGTAAGCTGGATTACACCTACTGTTCATGTGCCTTAGAGCCAAATGACGTAACTGCAGACAAACCGGTCCTGACTGTGAATGAGGACGCATACCAATCCAAACTGAACTCTCTCCCACTAGTGCACTGAACTCTCTCCCACTAGTGCACTAGTGAACTCTCTCCCACTAGTGCACTGAGCTCTCTCCCACTAGTGCACTGAGCTCTCTCCCACTATTGCACTAGGGAGCTCTTTCCCACTAGTACACTGAACTCTCTCCCACTAGTGCACTAGTGAGCTCTCTCCCACTAGTGCACTGAGGGTTTAGAGAAGACTCTGTCACATTAGTTAAGGCTTTGCCTGTAAGTCTCACTAGTGGTTTGTGGAGTGTAGTGCGTGTGTGTGTGTGTGTGTGTGTGTGTGTGTGTGTGTGTGTGTGTGTGTGTGTGTGTGTGTGTGTGTGTGTGAGTCTGTGCATGTGTGCATCCGTGTGCACGTGTGCATGTGTGTAGGTGGACACACAGATTGTCGCAGTGCATGATTAAAATGTGTAGTGCGTTTGCATGTAGGTCTCTCTCTCTCTCTCTCTCTCTCTCTCTCTCTCTCTCTCTCTCTCTCTCTCTCTCTCTCTCTCTCTCTCTCTCTCTCTCTCTCTCTCTCTGTCAATCTCCTTATCCCACTTTCATCCGTCGCTTTTGCCGAGTGGGTTTCCCTGGTGGTGTTTCCATGGCGACAACCCTCTCGCTGAGGACGGTTCACTGTTGCGTTGGGTCTCTGCCTCAGTCCAGCGTGGTGTTAGTGTGTTTGGCCAGGCAGTCCAGTCCTAACACAGACGTCACACAGTCCAGTCCTAACACAGACGTCACACAGTCCAGTCCTAACACGGACGTTACACAGTCCAGTCCAAACACAGACATCACACAGTCCAGTCCTAACACAGACGTCACACAGTCCAGCCCTAACACAGACGTCACACATTCCAGCCCTAACACAGACGTCACACAGTCCAGTCCTAACACAGACGTCACACAGTCCAGTCCTAACACATACGTCAGCTCTCCCGGAGCACTGGGCACTACCGCACAGTTAAAAGGCAGCCAACACAGCAGCTGGAGCTGTGCTGATGGGGAAGGGTCTGTTGGGTGGAGCTGTGCTGATGGGTTAAGGGCTCTGTTGGGTGGAGCTGTGCTGATGGGGAAGGGTCTGTTGGGTGGAGCTGTGCTGATGGGGAGGGGGTCTGTTGGGTGGAGCTGTGCTGATGGGTTAAGGGCTCTGTTGGGTGGAGCTGTGCTGATGGGGAAGGGTCTGTTGGGCGGAGCTGTGCTGATAGGGAGGGGTCTGTTGGGCGGAGCTGTGCTGATGGGGAGGGGGTCTGTTGGGTGGAGCTGTGCTGATGGGTTAAGGGCTCTGTTGGGTGGAGCTGTGCTGATGGGTTAAGGGCTCTGTTGGGTGGAGCTGTGCTGATGGGGAGGGGTCTGTTGGGCGGAGCTGTGCTGATGGGGAGGGGTCTGTTGGGCGGAGCTGTGCTGATGGGGAGGGGTCTGTTGGGTGGAGCTGTGCTGATGGGGAGGGGTCTGTTGGGCGGAGCTGTGCTGATGGGGAGGGGTCTGTTGGGTGGAGCTGTGCTGATGGGGAGGGGTCTGTTGGGTGGAGCTGTGCTGATGGGGAGGGGTCTGTTGGGTGGAGCTGTGCTGATGGGGAGGGGTCTGTTGGGTGGAGCTGTGCTGATGGGTTAAGGGCTCTGTTGGGTGGAGCTGTGCTGATGGGGAGGGGTCTGTTGGGCGGAGCTGTGCTGATAGGGAGGGGTCTGTTGGGTGGAGCTGTGCTGATGGGGAGGGGTCTGTTGGGCGGAGCTGTGCTGATGGGGAGGGGTCTGTTGGGTGGAGCTGTGCTGATGGGGAGGGGTCTGTTGGGTGGAGCTGTGCTGATGGGGAGGGGTCTGTTGGGTGGAGCTGTGCTGATGGGTTAAGGGCTCTGTTGGGTGTAGCTGTGTAGTAAATAGGTGTAGAGAGGGCGGAGAGTTTGTCAGTATCCTCTCCTCACACAGCTGGCTGAGACTGATGTGTCTCGATCGTAAATGTGAGTTTCCATAATTAATCACACTGCCTGTGTTCAGTGTGGAAATATTTCAGCGTATGACATGAGCCTGTCAGCTGTAACGTTGCTGACAGTGTATATACACACAACCGGAAACGGCAGTTGTGCCTAACTCAGCCATCGTAAACAGCAGTGTTCTGGAAACCCATAACTCCAGCAGTGATGGAGATCATGGTTGGTGACCAAATGTTTTCAGATCACACATCATTCTGCCCTTTCTGCCACACACACTACACCAAGATCTCCTGGTCTGGTACGCAAAACGTGAAACTCTGAATCATTACACATCCATAATGTACTAAAGCTCACAGGGTTCTGTTCAGTTTTATGGAGGAGCTGCGGTGCTGGTCCAGTGTGAGGCCACAGGTTCTCCGCCCAGGGGACCCATGCAGACCTGGAAGATCTCCTGCCTGCTCCAGAGTGTTGTGGCAGCGGCTTGGCTTTCTATTAAAATGAACTGGATATAATACACACACACACACACACACACACACACACACACACACACACACACACACACACACACACACACACACACACACACACACACACACAGGCTATACTGTATACACACACACACACACACACACACACACACACACACACACACACACACACACACACACACACACACACACACATAGGCTATACTGTATATATATACACACACACACACACACACACACACATAGGCTATACTGTATATATATATATTGGGGGGCAGTCATGGCCTGGCGGTTAGGGGACTGGTCTTGTGACCGGAGGGTCGTGGGTTCGATTCCCAGACAGGCCATGACTGAGGTGCCCTTGAGCAAGGCACCTAACCCCAACTGCTCCCCGGGCGCCGGGCTAGGGCTGCCCACCGCTCTGGGCACGTGTGATCCACAGCCCCCTAGTAATCACTAGTGTGTGTGTGTGTTCTGACTGCACAGATGGGTTAAAAGCGGAGGACAAATTTCGATTGGGGTGTAAAAAATCACAATTGACAAAATATGGCACATTTCATTTCACATTTCATATATATATACACACATACACACACACTCAGGCTCTTTGGTATATATCTGACTTTAAGACAATGTTGTTCACCTCTCTCTTCTCTCCCTGTTTCTCCATTAAGTCTTTCTATTACATACACTCTCCAGAGCTCTGATCTGGGCTTTCAGTCCAGCCAAAGTGCTCCAGGGAATCAGGATCATACTGATCACTGATCACACTGATCTGGCTTTGGATAGGCACTCGCTTACTCAGCCTTGCTCCTTTATTTATGGTACAATAGAGTAAAATGGAGAGAGATGGAAATAGAAGGAACCAAGTAGGAGAGAGAGAAATGGAACATAAATATTGTATTTCAGGAGTGTGTGTGTGTGTGTGTGTGTGTGTGTGTGTGTGTGTGTGTGTGTGTGTGTGTGTGTGTGTGTGTGTGTGTGTGTGTCATATGTGAGTCACTTGAGTAACAGTTTGGGGTTTGTGGTGAGGTGGAGTGATCTGTCTGGCCTCTGTCTATTATTTTGACAGGTGTGTGTGTGTGTGTGTGTGTGTGTGTGTGCGTGTGTGTGTGTGTGTGTGTGTGTGTGTGTGTGTGTGTGTGTGTGTGTGTGTGCAGACACACTTGTGCTGCTTCTGAACTTAAATCTCCCTACCAGGTTTTCTGTAAAATGTGTGGTGATATTCAGAATCTATCAAATGTGAATGCAAAACCAAAATCAGCAAATATAATTAAAACTAGGCAGTACGGTCCGTGTGCAGCTACCATGCACGTGTGTGTGTGTGCATATGCTCACGCAAGTGCATCTGCGTGTATGTCTGTGCACACAACTGTGAGTGATGATTTGCGAGCCCAGTGATTGGTGGATCATGAATACTTTAGCAGACGATGGGTCATGACCTGAAGTGGACCTCAGCTATGTGACAGCTGGTGAACCAGTTTGGAGATGTAATCCCTACTGTCAACCCCAGTGTAATCCCAGTGTAATCCCAGTGCTCCTTGGGCTTAACCCTTTAGCAGGTTAGCAGTATTGAATAAAATCTCTGCCCTACTTTTATGGCTGCCTTAGAAGTCGAGTGTGTGTTTCTAATGAATGTGGTTCTGTCATCTCCAACACAGCGACTGGATGTTCTGGAGGGGGCAGGATGGTCGTGGGAGGCGGCAGGAGGGCCGTGGAAGGGGGCAGGAGGGTCGTGGTAGGGGGCAGGAGGGCCGTGGAAGGGGGCAGGAGGGTCGTGGTAGGGGGCAGGAGGGCCGTGGTAGGGGGCAGGAGGGCCGTGGAAGGGGGCAGGAGGGTCGTGGTAGGGGGCAGGAGGGTCGTGGAAGGGGGCAGGAGGGTCGTGGAAGGGGGCAGGAGGGCCGTGGTAGGGGGCAGGAGGGTCGTGGAAGGGGGCAGGAGGGTCGTGGTAGGGGGCAGGAGGGTCGTGGAAGGGGGCAGGAGGGTCGTGGAAGGGGGCATGAGGGTAGTGGAAGGGGGCAGGAGGGTCGTGGAAGGGGGCAGGAGGGTCGTGGAAGGGGGCAGGAGGGTCGTGGAAGGGGGCAGGAGGGTCTTGGAAGGGGGCAGGAGGGTCGTGGAAGGGGGCAGGAGGGTCGTGGTAGGGGGCAGGAGGGTCGTGGAAGGGGGCAGGAGGGTCGTGGTAGGGGGCATGAGGGTCGTGGAAGGGGGCATGAGGGTCGTGGAAGGGGGCAGGAGGGGCGTGGTAGGGGGCAGGAGGGTCGTGGAAGGGGGCAGGAGGGTCGTGGTAGGGGGCAGGAGGGGCGTGGAAGGGGGCAGGAGGGTCGTGGAAGGGGGCAGGAGGGTCGTGGAAGGGGGCAGGAGGGTCGTGGTAGGGGGCAGGAGGGCCGTGGAAGGGGGCAGGAAACACACGGTCCTCCTGGCATATGCCGTAGGATTTTTGCTATTGTCATAGACTCCCAAACCCACAAACACTTCTGCCAGGCCAAGACGGACACATATGTCACGCTCTTGTGCTCACGTGACTCACGCGCTTGTGCTCACGTGACTCATGCTCCTGTGCTCACGTGACTCACGCGCTTGTGCTCACGTGACTCACGCTCTTGTGCTCACGTGACTCACGCTCTTGTGCTCATGGGGATGCGTTTGTAAATGTCAGTCGTTTTTTAGCCCACAAACAGCAGGACGTTGGTGAGTCATTACTGCAGACATGTACTCTCTGCTGTACTCTCTGCTGTACTCCCTGCTGTACTCCCTGCTGTAGTCCCTGCTGTACTCCCTACTGTACTCCCTGTTGTACTCCCTGCTGTACTCTCTACTGTACTCCCTACTGTACTCCCTGTTGTACTCCCTGCTGTACTCTCTACTGTACTCTCTACGGTACTCTCTGCTGTACTCCCTGCTGTACTCCCTACTGTACTCCCTGCTGTACTCTCTGCTGGACTCCCTACTGTACTCCCTGTTGTACTCCCTGCTGTACTCCCTACTGTACTCCCTGTTGTACTCCCTGCTGTACTCCCTACTGTACTCCCTGCTGTACTCTCTACTGTACTCTCTACTGTACTCCCTACTGTACTCCCTGTTGTACTCTCTGCTGTACTCTCTACTGTACTCCCTACTGTACTCTCTGCTGTACTCCCTGCTGTACTCTCTACTGTACTCTCTGCTGTACTCCCTGCTGTACTCTCTACTGTACTCCCTACTGTACTCCCTGTTGTACTCCCTGCTGTACTCTCTACTTTACTCTCTACTGTACTCCCTACTGTACTCTCTGCTGTACTCCCTGCTGTACTCCCTGCTGTACTCTCTACTGTACTCTCTGCTGTACTCTCTGCTGTACTCCCTACTGTACTCCCTGTTGTACTCCCTGCTGTACTCCCTACTGTACTCTCTGCTGTACTCCCTGCTGTACTCTCTACTGTACTCCCTGCTGTACTCTCTACTGTACTCTCTACTGTACTCTCTGCTGTACTCCCTGCTGTACTCCCTACTGTAGTCCCTGCTGTACTCTCTACTGTACTCTCTACTGTACTCTCTGCTGTACTCCCTACTGTACTCCCTGCTGTACTCTCTACTGTACTCTCTGCTGTACTCTCTGCTGTACTCTCTACTGTACTCTCTGCTGTACTCCCTGCTGTACTCCCTACTGTACTCTCTACTGTACTCCCTGTTGTACTCCCTGCTGTACTCTCTGCTGTACTCCCTACTGTACTCCCTGTTGTACTCCCTGCTGTACTCTCTACTGTACTCCCTACTGTACTCCCTACTGTACTCCCTGTTGTACTCCCTGCTGTACTCTCTACTGTACTCCCTACTGTACTCTCTGCTGTACTCCCTGCTGTACTCTCTACTGTACTCTCTGCTGTACTCCCTGCTGTACTCTCTACTGTACTCCCTACTGTACTCCCTGTTGTACTCCCTGTTGTACTCCCTGCTGTACTCTCTACTGTACTCTCTACTGTACTCTCTACTGTACTCCCTGCTGTACTCCCTGCTGTACTCCCTGTTGTACTCCCTGCTGTACTCCCTACTGTACTCCCTACTGTACTCTCTGCTGTACTCCCTGTTGTACTCTCTACTGTACTCCCTGCTGTACTCTCTACTGTACTCTCTGCTGTACTCCCTGCTGTACTCCCTACTGTAGTCCCTGCTGTACTCTACTGTACTCTCTACTGTACTCTCTGCTGTACTCTCTGCTGTACTCCCTACTGTACTCCCTGCTGTACTCTCTGCTGTACTCTCTGCTGTACTCTCTACTGTACTCTCTGCTGTACTCCCTACTGTACTCCCTGCTGTACTCCCTGCTGTACTCCCTACTGTACTCCCTGTTGTACTCCTTGAGTCGCACTGTTCATGTTTGTCACATGGACTGGTTTGTCCAGAATTGTTCTGCAACAGTAAGTAACTGGAAGTGTTGTGTGTGTGTGTGTGTGTGTGTGTGTGTGTGTGTGTGTGTGTGTGTGTGTGTGTGTGTGTGTGTGTGTGTGTGTGTGATGTCTCGTGTATGTGTGGTTACAGCCAGTGGCTCATTAGATCATTGCTTTGTGTTGTCTGCCATAGTGTGAAACAGCTTGAAATGTGAATTGGACCCAGGGGTAATTACATGTGCTCATACACACACACACACACACACACACACACACACACACACACACAGAGCTCATCAGTGAAGTGCCTTGCTGAGAGTGGTGGAGTGGAGTGTTAATGTGATGGTGTTTATGTCACCATTATCCCTCATCTGGAGGTGTGGAGAGGGGCTGTGTGGGAGACTCACGTAGTCCCTCCGCCCGTCTACAGCACTGACTCTACTGCCCTGTCTGTGGGGGCTAACTGACTCTACTGCCCTGTTTGTGGGGGCTCACTGACTCTACTGCCCTGTCTGTGGGGGCTCACTGACTCTACTGCCCTGTTTGTGGGGGCTCACTGACTCTACTGCCCTGTCTGTGGGGGCTCACTGACTCTACTGCCCTGTCTGTGGGGGCTCACTGACTCTACTGCCCTGTCTGTGGGAGCTCACTGACTCTGCATCTCTCTCTCCCTCTCTCCTCCTCTCTCCTCCTCACTCGCTCCTCTCTCCTCCCTGCAGTAGTGCACCATGCCTCTGGTGAAGAGGACCATAGAACCCAGACACCTCTGCAGGGCGTCTCTGCCTGACGGGGTGAACAGTGAGCTGGAATGTGTCACCAACAGCACGCTGGCGGCCATCATCAAACAGCTTGGCAGCCTCAGTAAGTCCACCATCCAGCCAGGATCAAACCTGCAGTCATCTGGCCTTCCACTGGGGGGCGCTGTTGACACTACTGCAGTGCTGTTCTCCTGTCTGCTGTCTGTCACTTCATGCACTTTATTCCTTTAGAACGAATGTTTATGTATTTCAATTCGATTTTATGGTCTTTATTATTTATATTATATATATATATATATGTATGTATGTATGTATGTATGTATGTATGTATGTATGTATGTGTTGCTGTTCTCTGATCGCGCCTGACACCCCCGCAGGTCGCCATGCTGAAGATATCTTCGGAGAGCTGTTCAAAGAAGCCAACAGCTTCTACCTGCGTATGAGCCACCTACAGGAACGTGTGGACGTGCTGTCCATCAAAGTCACGCAGCTGGACTCCACCGTGGAGGAGGGTGAGACCCCCCCCCCCCCCCCCCCCACCACCAGGGCCCCTGGCTGCTTCAGTTCCCCCCTTAAATCTCGTCTTATATGGCTGTGAGAGTTCTCCTTTGAGTACTGTCCTCCATTACGCTCTCCTGTGAGACCGTAGTAAGGTGACCTAGCTTTTTACTTTCCTTTTTTTTTTCTTTTTTAAGAGGGAGGAGAGAGAATATCTGTCACCACAGAAATAACGTCCCTTCTCACGTCCCTTCTCACTCTGTTCTTCACTCTCACTCGTGTCCCTCTGTGGTGTTTTACGCCTTCGTTTGGGATGCCACCCTGTTTCAGTGTGGGTGAAGGGCCTCGGGCTGCGCCCTACGCCCTATGCCCTACGCCAGGTATCACCAAATGGCGGACCGCGGTCCGGATCCGGACCCGAACGCCGTCCTGTCCGGACCCAACCACATTCCAAATGCCAAAAGATTTTTAACGGGAGACTATATTTTAAACCGGAGAATTTATTTTCAGACGAGTGTTATGTTCACCACCCATTTGAGTGTTACGTTCACCACCCCCCCCCCCCACCCCCCCCCACCCCGCTCAACAACTTTCGTTCGCCACCGCGGACCCGGACCTAAGGTCTGAGCTATCTGCCAAAAATGGACCGCGGAAAGATTTAATTGATTACCCCTGCCCTACGCCCTGCGCCCTCAGCACCGATGAGTGCATGCAGCCTGCAGTGGTGATCCAGATTCTGAGGGGCCGAGAGCCTGGGGCAGTTCTTCCTGAACACAAGTGAACACAAGTGTAAGAGGCAAACAGCTCTGACATGTGAAGACTGTGTAGGTGTCGGGTACATGTGAGAGTTAAAGCTCTCTTGTGTGAAGACTGTAGGTGAGGATAGTGCATGGTAGGTATGTAGGTGTTATACTAAAGGGTTTTACACACCAACTGCCCCTTTTCATCCATCACTCTCTGTCACATGGGAGGACGACTGCTGGGTCCATTTAACCGTGGACTTCCATGTATGAGGCGTCTCCTGTGTAAGAGAGACACGCACCCTCCTACACGCTTAATGTCTCCACTGATAAGGCACAAGGAGAACCCTTTTTGTGTATGTGTAACTGTGTGAGTGTGTGTGTGTGTGTGTGTGTGTGTGTGTGGGTGTGTGTGTGGGAGAGACGCAGACTAACTGCCCTGATAATGACCCATGTGGGCTGCTACGGGAGGCTGAGTGGTAGGAGAGCAAAGCAGAGAGGGGAACAAAGAAAACCAGTGTGTGTGTGTGTGTGTGTGTGTGGTGTGTGTGTGTGTGTGTGTGAGTGTGAGTGTGTGAGTGTGTGTGTGTGTGTGTGTGTGTGTGTGTGAGTGTGTGTGTGTGTGTGTGTGTGTGTACACATGTGAGCGCACATATGTCTGTGTGTGTGTGTTTGTTTGGTGTGTGAATCGAACCACTGTGTGTGTGTGTGATGTTTGGGGGTTACATCTGGTTACATCTGGGTTTGTCTAAGAAGCAGCAGCAGCTCCCACCGTGTTACTGTGGTTGTTCATTTATGCCCGTCAGGTGTGTGCTGGCCAGGGGTCCCTCACGGTGTTTGCACATTTCCAACACTCACATGTTTAGCTTTCTGACTGGAGTATAAAGCCCAAAAAAGATACAGCCTATTTTACAGCAGAATCACCTGCATTACAGAAACATATTGTGTGTGTATATTTAGAAGTGAGGTTATTCAAAGTTGAAGCCATTGCCGGTGACAGACTATCGCACGTGACGCTTCTGACGCCGTTCAGTGGGCTGCAGCAGAGATGCCTGAGTTCAGTGCACTGCGGCGCGTGCGAGGGGGGTGGAGCAGGTGGAGTAGGTGGAGCAGGTGGAGTAGGTGGAGTAGGTGGAGCAGGTGGAGCAGGTGGAGTAGGTAGAGTAGGTGGAGCAGGTGGAGTAGGTGGAGCAGGTGGAGTAGGTGGAGTAGGTGGAGTAGGTGGAGCAGGTGGAGTAGGTGGAGCAGGTGGAGTAGGTGGAGCAGGTGGAGCAGGTGGAGTAGGTGGAGCAGGTGGAGTAGGTGGAGCAGGTGGAGCAGGTAGAGCAGGTGGAGTAGGTAGAGCAGGTGGAGCAGGTGGAACAGGTAGAGCAGGTGGAGTAGGTAGAGTAGGTGGAGCAGGTGGAGTAGGTGGAGTAGGTGGAGCAGGTGGAGCAGGTGGAGCAGGTGGAGTAGGTAGAGTAGGTAGAGTAGGTGGAGCAGGTAGAGTAGGTGGAGCAGGTGGAGTAGGTGGAGCAGGTGGAGCAGGTAGAGCAGGTGGAGTAGGTGGAGTAGGTGGAGCAGGTGGAGTAGGTGGAGTAGGTAGAGTAGGTGGAGCAGGTGGAGTAGGTGGAGGGGCAGGACACCAGAGGCCTGCAGACCCGCCCGGACGTCGTCTTAAACGCTCGGCTCCCTGCGGCCTTCAGTGGAGAAATCGCCGTCACATTCGTCTGCAGTAGAGTGGCCTATTCATCTTGTGTCTTGTGCATTTTAAGCCTGAACAGTCTGTAAGGTAATTCGGTGTCATGGATTCTAAGTTGATTTCAGATTAAAAAGGCTTTTAATGTCAGGACTCTTCTAAAGCATCGACATACAACACTACAACTGTGTGTGTGTGTGTGTGTGTGTGTGTGTGTGTGTGTGTGTGTGTGTGTGTGTGTGTGTGTGTGTGTGTGTGTGTGCGCGCGTGTGTGTGTGTGTGCGTGTGTGTGTGTGTGCGTGTGTGTGCGTGTGTGCGTGTGTGTGTGTGTGTGTGTGTGTGTGTGTGTGTGCACTGAGCATTCTTAAGGGGCCGTATACTTTTACGCTTTTATATGATTCACATTACCTGACATCTGAAGCCCATTTTAATGTATGTTCTTTCCTATAACACAGACTTTCAATATCAGCATCTTATCAGCAGAACTAATTATCTGTTCGACCCCTTGGCAACACTAAAGATTCAATATCAGACGTCAATGAACAAATGGACAATCTGTTATTTTTTTCCTTTTCTTAAGAGTTTACGTGCGCACCACGTTCAGAGCTTCAGGGTGTCTACTCAGCCGTCCAGACCGAGCGAACATCTGTCCGCACGTCTCTTTGGCCGTAAGGTCGGGGGCCCGGGCAGCTTGGTGGGTGGAGGTGGTGGGGGTCAGGAGCTCAGGAACTAGCAGCATCCGCTGCACTCACGCCAGTGGAGGAACAGGGCGTAGCTCCTGAACCCAGCAGTGCCAGTACTGGATCTGTTGGTTTTAGGTGATCTTTCCCCTTTAGGGTTTCTGTTGCCATCCAAACCTTTCTTCTCAGCTGCCTCACCTGAGCTTTATGTGGACTGATGTGCTGAAAATTCAGTTGTTTTGCAAACTGCTCAATTTCTGCACTCACACACTGGGGATGCTCGTCTGAAACCTCAAACGGGCTCCAAAACCGAAAAAAAGAGGCCTTTCATTGAGCCATGACTTATGAGACAGGGGTGGGTAGGAGGTGGATTATCTCTAGAAACCTTGAAAAGTAATTGGTGACAGCAAAGCAGGTATTATTTTATGTACTCGCACAAATCACCAGCTAGTCTCTCCCAGGGTCTGGGAACTGCGTTGTGTTGCAGTGAGTGGCTCTTATTTCTCAACAGAACTGACTAAACTCTTCAGTGTTTTTATAGTCAGTGAAATTCCAGGCCAACTGATGTATTTACGTAATCTCTCCATTTAGTCCAACAGTCCATTTTGAACAGGAAACAAGTTCAGGATGACTTGACACATCAGCCGTGTGTACCGGCTCTTCAGGATGCGTCTGCTGTCAGATGCTGTGGTCCTAATGGCCTTCAGCTTTATTACTGGTTTTGCAGGCTTACGTCCAGTGATGATGGCAGAGAAGCACGTTACACTGGAGTGTGTCTCTGAGTTCTCTTCCAGAGAGTGCTGCAAGACATGGCTGTCATGAATACGGTCCTGCCCGATGCCCTACTCGGTATCAGCCACAGACATTACGCCCCTCCACACACACACACACACACACACACACACACACACACACACACACACACACACACACACACACACACACACACACACACACACACACGAAGAGTCTGATATCTATAGAGTATTAACCTGGCCACGCTGTCAGGATTCTGCTGATTGCATTCTGATTGGGCTATCCACACTAGAATTTCAAGCATGGCCTATTCTTTTGGACAGGTAGCTGTGTCAGTCAGGTCAAACAATATTGATAGTTTTTTTGTGCCCTTCTGTCAGTTACAAGTGAAATACCTCACAAACAAAGGGCTGTTTAGCTGTGTGTTCAACACTCCCACAATGCTCGTGGTTTTTGGCTGTGTAAAGTGGAGAAAACAGCAGATCTTCCCCAGAGAGTCTGGCAGTGTGAGACTAGTGCATGCTTAGCAGCTGGTTTGAATCTCATTAGCTGCATTAGAAGTTGCTGGCAAAGCTTTGGAGCATTAAATAAAGTTTTTTTTTGTTATTCATCAGAGGTTCTAAGGACTTGTGATCCGTTACCAGTTTGAAAGTTTCCAGACCAAACAAGTTTCCAGACATTTCTCAAATCTCCCACAGGAACAAATTTTGGCAAACCTGGTCCCGGCATCAGAGAAGCGTCATGGACGCCTGAGCTCTTCCTGGTTCACCAGTGGTCCTCCACCACCAAAGCGGCTGATCCAGCAGGGTCCTGCTTCAGGTGGTGGAACTTCAGGACTGCAGACAGCATCTCTTTGAAGTGTTAAAGCTGCCTGTTGTGGATGGTCCCGTGTCCAGATTGAATTAGATTTAGGACTTATCGCAAGCATGACGTATGACAAGTAGGACATATCTCTCCGTACAGCTTCATTTAGCCTTTAAAAAAATATTTTTCAACATCTACTGGCACTGCATGGTGAGATGGGCACCATTGGTGCACACCAGTCTGTTGGATTTCATACTGGCTCACTAACACTTCTGCTCCATGGCTGCCGTGGGTATATCTGGATCTGTTTAAAGGAGCCCGTGTTTACCAGTAGAACTGGAGCTCGTCTGTGCACTACACCAGTCCCGGTCCAGCCATGGAGACTCGGCTCAGCAGATTCTTGGCACCTTGGCCACTTTTGACATGCACAGAGAATGAGCGCTCCATGCTCTTGTATGTGGAGACCCTGCGTAGTGTGATCTCTGACTGTTCTGTCCTCTGGTAGGAAAGACCAGAATGTACATTTATGTTCATCACAAGCTAGAGTTCTGCCTCCCGTGTAGGAAACTCCATCCTGCTCCATTTATAATGTGGGTGGAGGTGCCTTAAT